>NC_134268.1:42974493-43274879 GCF_031893055.1 Leptodactylus fuscus | reverse complement strand
TGTACTCGGGTTGTGTGGTCTGGACCTCCCCCTATAACAGCAGTCTGGCTCTGTAGTCGGGTTGTGTAGTCTGGACCTCCCCCTATAACAGCAGTCTGGCTCTGTAGTTGGGTTGTGTGGTCTGGACCTCCCCCTATAACAGCAGTCTGGCTCTGTAGTCGGGTTGTGTAGTCTGGACCTCCCCCTATAACAGCAGTCTGGCTCTGTAGTTGGGTTGTGTGGTCTGGACCTCCCCCTATAACAGCAGTCTGGCTCTGTAGTCGGGTTGTGTAGTCTGGACCTCCCCCTATAACAGCAGTCTGGCTCTGTAGTTGGGTTGTGTGGTCTGGACCTCCCCCTATAACAGCAGTCTGGCTCTGTAGTCGGGTTGTGTAGTCTGGACCTCCCCCTATAACAGCAGTCTGGCTCTGTAGTTGGGTTGTGTGGTCTGGACCTCCCCCTATAACAGCAGTCTGGCTGTGTAGTCGGGTTGTGTGGTCTGGACCTCCCCCTATAACAGCAGTCTGGCTCTGTAGTCGGGTTGTGTAGTCTGGACCTCCCCCTATAACAGCAGTCTGGCTCTGTAGTTGGGTTGTGTGGTCTGGACCTCCCCCTATAACAGCAGTCTGGCTCTGTAGTCGGGTTGTGTAGTCTGGACCTCCCCCTATAACAGCAGTCTGGCTCTGTAGTTGGGTTGTGTGGTCTGGACCTCCCCCTATAACAGCAGTCCGGCTCTGTAGTCGGGTTGTTTAGTCTGGGCCTCCCCCTATAACAGCAGTCTGGCTGTGTAGTCGGGTTGTGTGGTCTGGACCTCCCCCTATAACAGCAGTCTGGCTCTGTAGTCGGGTTGTGTAGTCTGGACCTCCCCCTATAACAGCAGTCTGGCTCTGTAGTTGGGTTGTGTGGTCTGGACCTCCCCCTATAACAGCAGTCTGGATGTGTAGTCTGGACCTCCCCCTATAACTACAGTCTGGCTGTGTAATCGGGTTGTGTAGTCTGGACCTCCCCCTATAACAGCAGTCTGGCTCTGTAGTCGGGTTGTGTAGTCTGGACCTCCCCCTATAACAGCAGTCTGGCTCTGTAGTTGGGCTGTGTGGTCTGGACCTCCCCCTATAACAGCAGTCCGGCTCTGTAGTCGGGTTGTTTAGTCTGGGCCTCCCCCTATAACAGCAGTCTGGCTGTGTAGTCGGGTTGTGTGGTCTGGACCTCCCCCTATAACAGCAGTCTGGCTCTGTAGTCGGGTTGTGTAGTCTGAACCTCCCCCTATAACAGCAGTCTGGCTCTGTAGTTGGGTTGTGTGGTCTGGACCTCCCCCTATAACAGCAGTCTGGCTCTGTAGTCTGGACCTCCCCCTATAACTACAGTCTGGCTGTGTAATCGGGTTGTGTAGTCTGGACCTCCCCCTATAACAGCAGTCTGGCTCTGTAGTTGGGTTGTGTGGTCTGGACCTCCCCCTATAACAGCAGTCTGGCTCTGTAGTCGGGTTGTTTAGTCTGGGCCTCCCCCTATAACAGCAGTCTGGCTCTGTAGTTGGGTTGTGTGGTCTGGACCTCCCCCTATAACAGCAGTCTGGCTCTGTAGTCGGGTTGTGTGGTCTGGACCTCCCCCTATAACAGCAGTCTGGCTCTGTAGTCGGGTTGTGTAGTCTGGACCTCCCCCTATAACAGCAGTCTGGCTCTGTAGTTGGGTTGTGTGGTCTGGACCTCCCCCTATAACAGCAGTCTGGCTCTGTAGTCGGGTTGTTTAGTCTGGGCCTCCCCCTATAACAGCAGTCTGGCTGTGTAGTCGGGTTGTGTGGTCTGGGCCTCCCCCTATAACAGCAGTCTGGCTCTGTAGTCGGGTTGTGTAGTCTGGGCCTCCCCCTATAACAGCAGTCTGGCTCTGTAGTTGGGTTGTGTGGTCTGGACCTCCCCCTATAACAGCAGTCTGGATGTGTAGTCTGGACCTCCCCCTATAACTACAGTCTGGCTGTGTAATCGGGTTGTGTAGTCTGGACCTCCCCTATAACAGCAGTCCGGCTGTGTAGTGGGGTTGTGTAGTCTGGACCTCCCCCTATAACTGCAGTCTGGCTGTGTAGTCATTAAGGAGCATTATACTGTGGGTGGGGGTACTATGGAACATTATACTGTACTATAGGTGGAGGCATGACAGAGCATTATACTGTGGATGGAGACACTCAGGAGAATTATACTGTGGGTGAGACCACTAAGGAGCATTATACTGTGCCCCACATACTGTATAATGCCCCATTATTGTGCCCCCTCACCTTATGCTGCTTAGTTATAACAGAAGTCTATTGATATAGTTAATATCTCCCTCTACAACAGTCTGGCTATGTAGTGTGGACCTCTGCCTATATAACTGTGGTCTGTATGTGTAGTCTGCCCTCCCCATATAACAACAGTATGACCATCTATGATACGTCATACATGATAAATCGACCATTTATTTGGCTGCAATATACTATCACAACCTAACAAAGACTGCATACCAGAAAGCAGGCACCCCAAGTATGAGCTTTACTCCCCCGAACCATGGATAGGCTATAAACACCCTCTTAAACAGGTTTTCTCATAGCTGTAATTTTTGCTTTTTACATTTGTTTCGCCACACGAGAACACACACGTTTTTCATTCCAGTAAAATTCATCTCCTGTTGTATAAAACTCCAGTAGTTAACAGATTGGTAATTACATAGGATGCAGGAAGGTCGATCCAATGACACCCGGCCAGATGGAATAGGTCAGCCTTTTAATTAAAACTCAATTTATATTATAATCAACATGATAGTGACCTGCAGATTGTAAAAGGCGCCCTGCAAGCTCCGTGAATAGGAGGACATGAGGGGAATGTTACCAGTAATGCCATCCTGTGTCCCCTCACTTTGCAATCCGACCACTTGTAATTTACATTTTTATAGTTTTTATCTTTCTGATCATTATTACTGTGGTTGAAGCTTTGGAGTTATTTCCAGTTTCTATCCTCCAGTGCCATGCCTGCCTTGTTATTCAGCACACATGGGTTCGCAGCTACTGTACCATATGACCTACGAATATAATTGATCATAAGTCCCGTAGAAATCAAGAGATGATGGAAATGACATGTGACGGGTCGGTGGTCTCACCCCATTATGGCTGTTTACATAAGGAGTCTCCTAATCTCCCTTGTGTAGTCCGCTCAGCAGGATATTTCCCATATCCTCTGATAATGTCTCCCATCACACTTTCCTATCTGGAAGCCTAGCCGGCTAATAGGCACATTAGTAGTCATTCATTCAAGCAGAGGAGGCTTCTATTACTACATATGCATATGCTTCACGAGTACACTTCATGTATATTTAATAGGCTTCTGGGTATTCTGAAGGCTTTGTATAGTACATAGACATAAAGCTAATCATACAATAAAATTCAGCATGCTGCAAAAACTTCACATTGTCCTGCGCCAGGTTTTATATTGCACTGTGTTTGTTACAGTGAATATAAAGGATAACAAAATAGATACAAAATTTACATATTAATACTGGAAAACAGTCAGTGTAATAGATAAAGAGAGAGTATATCATCCATCTCTGGCCAGGCCGCTTTCACACCACCAAGTCCTGTCTGGGAAAATCGATCTGTTTGCGGACCGTATGTCTCGGATTGAAATGACTCTAGCAGATGATGGCTGCTATTTACTTACCGATTCCCTCTCCTGCTCACAGGCTGTCCCTTCAGCCCTCTAGTGGGCCCCAAGCATCTCACATTATGTAGCTGACACTGTATAGCCTTAAAGGGGTATTCCCACGTCGCATACTTGCTAGTCTGCAGTAAATTCTTCTGTCTTCCGGCTTTGTTGCGTCATTGGTGGGCGGGGTTACATATGCAAAGCCAGCGGCGAGAAGTCGTTGCTTCTATGCTGCTGGCCCTGTGTGTGCGCTGCCAATGCACTAGGCATCGGACGTACAGCCTTCACAATGTAATACAGACCCGGCATCCGCTGTAATAGAGAGGCGGATGCCGGGGAATGTAGACGCCGGCACAGGTGAAGCCAGCAGCGGCAGGACCGATGCTGCTATTCCGCTCCTCCGCCCCCCCCCCCCCTCCCCTCCGGAATAGCAGCATCCCTCCTGCCGCTGCTGGCTTCACCTGTGCCGGCGTCTACACTCCCGGCATCCGCCTCTCTATTACAGCGGATGCCGGGTCTGTATTGGTGGCCCCTTCCCTCCCCCCAAAGTGTAAACTACCCCCCTCCAGGCTCGCTCCCGTGCACTTAGCCCCTCCTCCCTACCCCCTCAGAGCAGCAGATACATCACTTTAATGACCAGATAAGTCAAGGGATGTGTCAAAAAAATGAATAAAGTAATATAGTGGACAAACAAAGCAGTTTTGCTGAAGCAGTGTATTTAGGAAAAGTCTTACATTCACATTAACAAGCAGTATAGATAGGATCCTTGTGATGGGACTACCCCTTTAAGACGTCACTGATGCTATTCAATGCAGCGCAGAGGTCCCCCTAGAGGCTAAAGGAAAGAGTGTAGGCATGAACAGAGATCAGTAAGTAGGAGTACTTATAGGCTAAACCTTACAGGATTTGTCTCTTGAGGTTTGTCCCTGGCGGGATATATCCAAAACATAACTGCTATTATTATACTCTGGGGTTCCTTTAGACACAGAGTCACAAAGGAAGTGAACAAACATAACTAACAATGTTACTCACCTCTCCTAGGCTCTGCCACTGGTCTTCAGGCCACTTGAATGAATCACAGACCTCTGAGCCTTGTAATTGGGCGGTCACGTGGGTCATGGCGGTGTAATAATGTCTGTGACGTCATTGAAGAGGTCTGAAGACCACACCCGAGCCCAGGAGAGTTGAGTAACACTGTTTTTTGTTTTTATCTTTGATCATGTGCAATACCTTCTCTTGTTATTCTCAGAGCGTAATAGCAGTTTGTGGGTGATGAAGGACCCTGAAATATTTGCAAAATTTGTAACAAACATCATAGGGGCCACCATGGGACATTATACTGTGCGAAGGGGCCACTGTGGGATATAATATTGTATTATGGTCACTATGGGACATTATACTGTGCGAAGGGGCCACTGTGGGATATAATATTGTATTATGGTCACTATGGGACATTATACTTGTGAAGGGGCCACTGTGGGATATTATGCTGTATCTAAATGAGGCTGTCACTGTTTGGGGGCCAGTAAAGGTTTTTGTTTTTTTTTTAATTCTGGGCACCAGGAAAGAGGATTATGTTGTGTGGGGTCCCCAAGTCAAAAGTTTACAATGTGGCCCAGGCTTTGCTAGTTACACCCCTACTGCCAAGAAAATGGACTTGGTATGCAAAAGAACTATTCTTCATCTTGGCGTTGTACCTGTCAATCTTTATGTTAGGGGATGGTGTTGAGTGAAGTCCACAGGCAAAACAGATTCTTTAGCAGGGTCAGCCAGGTATTGGGTGCACCTAACAGCCCCATGTACATACAGATTATAAATTGATTTTCTTAGCATAATGTTTCCGCTTTGACACAAAAAAAAGGTATGTGCATTATCCGGCCCTACAACTACATGTAGGTGGCTTTGAAGTGTTTTAGTGGCGCAGACAACCTGTAACTCTGCATTACTGAGATATTCCAGTGAATCAAGTTTTTCCTAGAGCAATGGCCATCGGATCACTAGAATAAATGACTCTGGTGATTAAATAGCATGCCTTTATACTTATTCCAGGGGCATTGTATGCACAACATATATGGATTACTTATGGTTTGCAGTGCAGTAAAAAAAAATTGGTTAGTGTTTTATGAGAGAGCCAACAAGGTGTAGCATATCGGCTGCTGTAGACCAATGGGACTGTCATATAGCTCTGCACAGGGACTCTCTCCTAGATCTGCCTAAACCAGTTTCCTTTGGCCTACAGAGGAAATGATTAAGAGTAGAGATGAGCGAACAGTGTTCTATCGAACTCATGTTCGATCGGATATTAGGCTGTTCGGCATGTTCGAATCGAATCGAACACCGCGTGGTAAAGTGCGCCATTACTCGATTCCCCTCCCACCTTCCCTGGCGCCTTTTTTGCTCCAATAACAGCGCAGGGTAGGTGGGACAGGAACTACGACACCGGTGACGTTGAAAAAAGTAGGCAAAACCCATTGGCTGCCGAAAACATGTGACCTCTAATTTAAAAGAACAGCGCCGCCCAGCTTCGCGTCATTCTGAGCTTGCAATTCACCGAGGACGGAGGTTTCCGTCCAGTTAGCTAGGGGTTAGATTCTGGGTAGGCAGGGACAGGCTAGGATAGGAAGGAGAAGACAACCAACAGCTCTTATAAGAGCTAAATTCCAGGGAGAAGCTTGTCAGTGTAACGTGGCACTGACGGGCTCAATCGCCGCAACCCAGCTTTCCCAGGATCCTGAATGGAATACACTGTCAGTGTATTCCCGTATACCCGATATATACCCCCGATACCCGTTCCAACGGTGTGCCCCCCCACCTTCACCCCAGAAATACCCTGCAAGTCCCCTAGCAATAGAATTGGGGCTATATACACCCACTATTTTTGCTACTGCCATATAGTGCCATTGTCTCACTGGGAATTCAAAGAATATATTGGGCTTACATATAACTTCAATTCCAGGGAGAAGCTTGTCAGTGTAACGTGGCACTGACGGGCTCAATCGCCGCAACCCAGCTTTCCCAGGATCCTGAATGGAACACACTGACAGTGTATTCCCGTATACCCCATATATACACCCCAAATCCCCGTTCCAACGGTGTGCCCCCCCACCTTCACCTCAGAAATACCCTGCAAGTCCCCTAGCAATAGAATTGGGGCTATATACACCCACAATTTTTGCTACTGGTATACAGTGCCATTGTCTCACTGGGAATTCAAAGAATATATGGGGGTTATGTGCACCCACAATTTTTAATACTGCTATACAGTGCCATTGTCTGACTGGGAATTCAAAGAATATATGGGGGTTATGTGCACCCACAATTTTTAATACTGGTATATAGTGCCATTGTCTGACTGGGAATTCAAAGAATATATGGGGGTTACGTGCACCCACAATTTTTAATACTGCTATACAGTGCCATTGTCTGACTGGGAATTCAAAGAATATATGGGGGTTATGTGCACCCACAATTTTTACTACTGGTATACAGTGCCATTGTCTGACTGGGAATTCAAAGAATATATTGGGGTGACGTGCACCCACAATTTTTGCTACTGCTATACAGTTCCATTGTCTCACTGGGAATTCAAAGAATATATGGGGGTTATGTGCACCCACAATTTTTAATACTGGTATACAGTGCCATTGTCTGACTGGGAATTCAAAGAATATATGGGGGTTATGTGCACCCACAATTTTTAATACTGGTATACAGTGCCATTGTCTGACTGGGAATTCAAAGAATATATGGGGGTTATGTGCACCCACAATTTTTAATACTGGTATACAGTGCCATTGTCTGACTGGGAATTCAAAGAATATATGGGGGTTACGTGCACCCACAATTTTTAATACTGCTATACAGTGCCATTGTCTGACTGGGAATTCAAAGAATATATGGGGGTTACGTGCACCCACAATTTTTAATACTGGTATACAGTGCCATTGTCTGACTGGGAATTCAAAGAATATATGGGGGTTATGTGCACCCACAATTTTTAATACTGGTATACAGTGCCATTGTCTGACTGGGAATTCAAAGAATATATGGGGGTTATGTGCACCCACAATTTTTACTACTGGTATACAGTGCCATTGTCTAACTGGGAATTCAAAGAATATATTGGGGTGACGTGCACCCACAATTTTTGCTACTGCTATACAGTTCCATTGTCTCACTGGGAATTCAAAGAATATATGGGGGTTATGTGCACCCACAATTTTTAATACTGGTATACAGTGCCATTGTCTGACTGGGAATTCAAAGAATATATGGGGGTTATGTGCACCCACAATTTTTAATACTGGTATACAGTGCCATTGTCTGACTGGGAATTCAAAGAATATATGGGGGTTATGTGCACCCACAATTTTTACTACTGGTATACAGTGCCATTGTCTAACTGGGAATTCAAAGAATATATTGGGGTGACGTGCACCCACAATTTTTGCTACTGCTATACAGTTCCATTGTCTGACTGGGAATTCAAAGAATATATGGGGGTTATGTGCACCCACAATTTTTACTACTGGTATACAGTGCCATTGTCTGACTGGGAATTCAAAGAATATATGGGGGTTATGTGCACCCACAATTTTTAATACTGGTATACAGTGCCATTGTCTGACTGGGAATTCAAAGAATATATGGGGGTTACGTGCACCCACAATTTTTAATACTGCTATACAGTGCCATTGTCTGACTGGGAATTCAAAGAATATATGGGGGTTACGTGCACCCACAATTTTTAATACTGGTATACAGTGCCATTGTCTGACTGGGAATTCAAAGAATATATGGGGGTTATGTGCACCCACAATTTTTAATACTGGTATACAGTGCCATTGTCTGACTGGGAATTCAAAGAATATATGGGGGTTATGTGCACCCACAATTTTTACTACTGGTATACAGTGCCATTGTCTAACTGGGAATTCAAAGAATATATTGGGGTGACGTGCACCCACAATTTTTGCTACTGCTATACAGTTCCATTGTCTGACTGGGAATTCAAAGAATATATGGGGGTTATGTGCACCCACAATTTTTACTACTGGTATACAGTGCCATTGTCTGACTGGGAATTCAAAGAATATATGGGGGTTATGTGCACCCACAATTTTTACTACTGGTATACAGTGCCATTGTCTAACTGGGAATTCAAAGAATATATTGGGGTGACGTGCACCCACAATTTTTGCTACTGCTATACAGTTCCATTGTCTGACTGGGAATTCAAAGAATATATGGGGGTTATGTGCACCCACAATTTTTACTACTGGTATACAGTGCCATTGTCTGACTGGGAATTCAAAGAATATATGGGGGTTATGTGCACCCACAATTTTTAATACTGGTATACAGTGCCATTGTCTGACTGGGAATTCAAAGAATATATGGAGGTTACGTGCACCCACAATTTTTAATACTGCTATACAGTGCCATTGTCTGACTGGGAATTCAAAGAATATATGGGGGTTACGTGCACCCACAATTTTTAATACTGGTATACAGTGCCATTGTCTGACTGGGAATTCAAAGAATATATGGGGGTTATGTGCACCCACAATTTTTAATACTGGTATACAGTGCCATTGTCTGACTGGGAATTCAAAGAATATATGGGGGTTATGTGCACCCACAATTTTTACTACTGGTATACAGTGCCATTGTCTAACTGGGAATTCAAAGAATATATTGGGGTGACGTGCACCCACAATTTTTGCTACTGCTATACAGTTCCATTGTCTGACTGGGAATTCAAAGAATATATGGGGGTTATGTGCACCCACAATTTTTACTACTGGTATACAGTGCCATTGTCTGACTGGGAATTCAAAGAATATATGGGGGTTATGTGCACCCACAATTTTTAATACTGGTATACAGTGCCATTGTCTGACTGGGAATTCAAAGAATATATGGGGGTTACGTGCACCCACAATTTTTAATACTGCTATACAGTGCCATTGTCTGACTGGGAATTCAAAGAATATATGGGGGTTACGTGCACCCACAATTTTTAATACTGGTATACAGTGCCATTGTCTGACTGGGAATTCAAAGAATATATGGGGGTTATGTGCACCCACAATTTTTAATACTGGTATACAGTGCCATTGTCTAACTGGGAATTCAAAGAATATATTGGGGTGACGTGCACCCACAATTTTTGCTACTGCTATACAGTTCCATTGTCTGACTGGGAATTCAAAGAATATATGGGGGTTATGTGCACCCACAATTTTTACTACTGGTATACAGTGCCATTGTCTGACTGGGAATTCAAAGAATATATGGGGGTTATGTGCACCCACAATTTTTAATACTGGTATACAGTGCCATTGTCTGACTGGGAATTCAAAGAATATATGGGGGTTATGTGCACCCACAATTTTTACTACTGGTATACAGTGCCATTGTCTAACTGGGAATTCAAAGAATATATTGGGGTGACGTGCACCCACAATTTTTGCTACTGCTATACAGTTCCATTGTCTGACTGGGAATTCAAAGAATATATGGGGGTTATGTGCACCCACAATTTTTACTACTGGTATACAGTGCCATTGTCTGACTGGGAATTCAAAGAATATATGGGGGTTATGTGCACCCACAATTTTTAATACTGGTATACAGTGCCATTGTCTGACTGGGAATTCAAAGAATATATGGGGGTTATGTGCACCCACAATTTTTACTACTGGTATACAGTGCCATTGTCTAACTGGGAATTCAAAGAATATATTGGGGTGACGTGCACCCACAATTTTTGCTACTGCTATACAGTTCCATTGTCTGACTGGGAATTCAAAGAATATATGGGGGTTATGTGCACCCACAATTTTTACTACTGGTATACAGTGCCATTGTCTGACTGGGAATTCAAAGAATATATGGGGGTTATGTGCACCCACAATTTTTAATACTGGTATACAGTGCCATTGTCTGACTGGGAATTCAAAGAATATATGGGGGTTACGTGCACCCACAATTTTTAATACTGCTATACAGTGCCATTGTCTGACTGGGAATTCAAAGAATATATGGGGGTTACGTGCACCCACAATTTTTAATACTGGTATACAGTGCCATTGTCTGACTGGGAATTCAAAGAATATATGGGGGTTATGTGCACCCACAATTTTTAATACTGGTATACAGTGCCATTGTCTGACTGGGAATTCAAAGAATATATGGGGGTTATGTGCACCCACAATTTTTAATACTGGTATATAGTGCCATTGTCTGACTGGGAATTCAAAGAATATATGGGGGTTACGTGCACCCACAATTTTTAATACTGCTATACAGTGCCATTGTCTGAGTGGGAATTCAAAGAATATATGGGGGTTATGTGCACCCACAATTTTTAATACTGGTATATAGTGCCATTGTCTGACTGGGAATTCAAAGAATATATGGGGGTTATGTGCACCCACAATTTTTAATACTGGTATACAGTGCCATTGTCTCACTGGGAATTCCACAAATAATTTGGGGATTCATTCACCCTACATCTCAGGCTCTTGCCATATTCACCCAGGTTGTCAGTGCTGCACCAGCTCGTTCCCAGACAGCTCGGCCCGAAAAACGCGTTACCTATATAGAGGATTTGGACAATGAAGACAACATGTTCTAAATCTAATGTCTGCACCTTCTCCAGAATTAAAATAAAGGCAGCGTTTAACTTTCAAATAGCACTGCACAAAGGAAGAGCTTATCAGCTTGTCTCATGACATGCTACTGAAAAGTTTCATTTGTGTATCTTAATGTAAATATAGTTGTATAAGCTTTTTGGGTTTTAGGCACTGCCAAGTTATTTATTACCACCCACTCCCTTATAATGATGATGACGCCAAAGTCACTGTGGGTGTTCAGAGCTCACAGCTTTGGGTGACATTTGTCTTGCTCTCTGTCGGTACCAGCTGTCTTTTTGGATACCGTAAAGTTATGTTGACTTTATTAACAGCTATAGAAGCTTTAGCCAGGTTGTGACGGTGTGTAACCCTAACAACACTAAGTGGGATACACATTAATAGTCAGTCTATGTACGCTAAACGTATCACTGAAGTAATTTTTTTTCCCTCTCCCCTAATATAAGAAAGGAACAGACATTAGACCTAGACCGGGGTTCGAGGCTTGAAAAAATCCAGTATTATTTGTTCTTCATGATGTGAAATATGTGTTGAAAAGCAACCCAAGATGAAGTCAGCCATGTGTGCCAGTGTGTTACTTGGCATGCCTTTGCTGGCCCCAACTGTAAGGGTCACTCTCCATTTCCTCCATTTTCCACTCCCCTTCACACCATTTGTGGTGAAGCAATGGGATGCACTGAAGTGCACCCTCTAGCCTCGTGTGGGATAGGGACATCAGATGCCACTCCAACCCCCTCGTCTTCCTCCGCCAGCCAACGGTGCGAAGATGAGAGGAGTGTGCTCTGAATGTTTTCTGCCTAGCAGAGGCTAGTTCTCACTTACGAAAATGGCCCCACTTTGACCTGTATATCAGGCACAATGGTGTAGGTTTCAAAGAAACATGGCACCAACAAGTTGGAAAACGTGGGCCATGCGTGGACCGTGTTTGAGTCTGGCAAGCTCCAGATCTGCTACCAGGTTCCAGCCATTATCACAGGCGCAAAAATGCCAGGCCCCAGGTGTAGCAGGGAAAAAAAAATGCCATCTCAGCCAGGATGGCATCCCTGACCTCGGAGGCACTGTGCTGTCTGTCCCCCAAGCTGATCAGTTTCAGCACGGCCTACTGACATCTCCCCATGCCAGTGTTACAGTGTTTTCCGCTAGTAGCTGGGGTGGAGGTTGCAGCTTCGTAGGGTTTCAGTCTACTCCTGCCATGAATTTTGGCCTGGGAGAGGAGATAGGCCACCCCAGTTTGCACCCGGGGAACAGACTCCACCACATTCACCCTGCCTGTCATTAAAGATAAGCACTGCAGCATCCCTGACCACAGGCGCTTGTCCATGTGTCGGTGGTCAAGTGGACCTTGCAGCAAAGCGCAGAGCTCTGGGCCCGACTGATGTTATGGGACACATGCAGGCGCAAGGCAGAGACAGCACACCAAGAGAAGTAGTAACGGCTAGGCCCAGCATAGGGAGGTGCCCCAGCTGCCATCTGCTGACGGAAGGCCTGGGTCTCCAGAAGCATAAACAAACACCAACATCTCCAGGGCCAGCAGTTTATCGATGAGGCTGTTACAGGCTTGGGCATGGGGGTGGGTTGTATTGTACTTCTGCCTGCAATGAAAAGCTTGGGAAATGTGGAGTGGCTGGGAAGAGGCGCATGATGGTGCAGGCCAAAAGGGCGCATGAGGGTGAACTCCCCAATGTGTCAGAGATAGGTGTGTAGGTGTCCTTGCATCATATACTTGCACCATATTTGGCTTTGGAAGTTAATTTTGTGCCAAAAAGTGGTTAAGACAGCGATCCCTCAGCTACTCCCGTTACACTGTCTATTGAAGTTACCATCTGTGGAAGTGGACCACCATTTCTAAGATCCCAAAGGAAGCAGGCAAGAGATGTGCAGTTCAGAAAAAAAGATGAGAAAATAAGTTTAGGCTGTAGAGCACAGAGGGATCGGAGAGGACAGAGCTGGTGTCGGCCAGGTATTCCCACAACATGCGCCTATACTTGTCCCTCCTGGTGACACTAGGCCCCTGAGTGGCAGTAATTTGTCCAGGGGGGCCATTAACGTGTTCCAGACCTAGGAATAAGTCTTCCAACAGGGTAGAGTTTTGCATGCCTTTGCTTCTACCCACTGTTTTTGCTGCTTAGCTTCCCTCCACATCTACTCTGCTTTCACCCCTAAACATCACCCCAGTTTATGCCTTTGCTTCTACCCAGGTTTTTTGTTGATTTAGCTTCCCTCTACATCTACACTGCTTTAGCCCCTAGACATCACCCCTGTCCATGTGGGGTCGGTGGCCTCGTCATCCACCAACTCCTCTTCCAATTGCGCACTGCCCCCTTACTGCAAACCGCACATGACCACAGCTTGCCTTGATGGCAACTGTGTCTCATGATCCCCACTTAGGTCCAGACAAGTCGGTGGCGGGTCCAAAACCCCAAAATTGGAAGGAAATGGCAGATGCTGCAGTATTTCTAACACCTGTTCCTGGTGCTCGGGCCTGGTCTGTGTTGTACCCTGCACCCTGCTTAACGCATCTGCCATATCCGAAGTTGTGCTGAGCGCATGCTAATGTTTCGTGTCCAGTGCAATGGATGGGATGGGATTTCACATAAGTCTGCCACCCATGGCCACTCATGGTTGAGCAACTGAGGGAGTTGACTTTGACGAACCCGAGGGTTTTGGAGTTGGAACTACATCAAAGGTCTGTGCTGCTCACACACTCTGCTCAACACATGATATGTTTAGTGCCAGCAGTGTGGAGACGTCGCACAACAGCCGTTGTTCCAGCAGGTACAGGCGTTGTAGGAGTGCATAGAGGCTAGCAGCGGCAACTATACACTTTAAAAACTATCCGCACAAGCGCCACACTTTCACCAGTAGCTCAGGAACATTGGGGTACCTTTTTCAAAAGATTAGCAGCAATGAGTTAAAAACGTGGCCCAGGCATGGAATATGTTGCAGGCTGCCAAGCTACAGAGCCAATCCCAGGTTACGGCCATTATCACACATGACAACATGCCTGGGCCCAGGTGCAGTGGCAAAAACCACATTGCCGTCTCATCGAGGATGGCATGACTCACTTTGTAGGCAGTGTGCTGTCTGGCCCCCAAGCTGATGAGCTTCAGCACGGCCCGCTGACGTCTCCCCACACCAGTGTTGCAGCGTTTCCAGCTCGTAGCTGGGGTCAATTTAACAGCGGAGGAAGGTGGTGTTTCAGCCCTCCTCCCAGGAATGTTGTGTGGGGAGACAAGTCAGGCCACCACATTTTGCGACCCGGTCCACGCCTCAACTACATTCAACCACTGTGCCCAAATTGAAAGGTAGCGTCCCTGTCCGCATGCACTTGTCCATTCGTAACTGGTCACATGGAACTTTAGGGCTAAGCGCTGAATTTAGGGACCGCCTCATGTTTGGGGGAAAGTGCTGGTGTGGACGGCACAGTGCGGTGGCGCAGTAGACACTCTGCCCAAAAAGGGCAGAGTGTCCCCCAGCCGGGATTCCAACATCTCCTGGGCCAGATTTCTTGAGATGAGGCCGTTGAAGCCTTGGGCATGTGGGTGGGTTGCGCTGTACTTTAGCATGAAATGAAAGGCTTGGGAGATGGGGAGTTGATGGGAAGAGGCGCATGATGGCGCGGGCAAAAGGAGAAATGGCAGGAAAAGGTGAGGATAAGGGTGAACTCCCCAAAGTGTCAGAGGCAGATGTGGAGGTGTCCTGGCTCCTGGTCTGGACTGCAGCGCCAGCCCTGTCAACAGTGGAAGAGGCAGTGGCCGCCAGGCCAAACGACGATTATCCTGCGCTTGCTCTCACCCACTGAGCCCAGGGCTTGCCTTCCAAATGATGGCACCCGCAAGAGGTGGTGAGATTCCTCTCCGCAGATCTCCAAACCATCTTGGACTTGCAAATTGCACTAAATTTGTCATGTAACTGACATGTATATGATGAGTCTATCCATTGTCTGTTCATTTTGGTGAAAGTCAGCCTGTCAGCTGACAGACAGCTGTGCTTGTCAGTGATGATGTCACCGGCTGCTTGTACCCCCAGTTTTTGCTGCTTAGCTTGCCTCCACATCCACACTGCTTTTGCCCCTACACATCACCCCTATCCATGCCTGTGCCTCTAGCCATAAGTCTGCCACCCATGGAAACTCATGGTGCAGAAAGTGAGGGAGCTGACTCTGAGGAACCCTTGGGTTTTGTAGCTGGTACTCCATCAAAGGTCTCTGCTGCTCACACACCCTGCTGAACATACGGTATCTAGGGTTAGAGCGTGTGGTGACCTCGCACAACAGTAGGTGCTTCAGGCAGATGTAGGCCTTGCTGGAGTGTATTGCGGCTAGCTCCAGGTACTGTAGACTTGGGAAAGTGGGTGTCCAAGTGCCGCACTTTCACCCTTAGCTCAGCTAATTTGGGGTATGTTTTTAAAGATCATTGCACCACTACATTGAACATGTGGGCCAGGCATGGAACGTGTTGGAGGCTGGCAAGCTCCAGAGCCCTCCAACAAGCTAAAAAACCTGGCCCCAGGGGCAGCGGGGATAAACAAATTGCCATCTCATCCAGGATGGCATCCCTGACCTCAGAGGCAGTGTGCTGTCCGTCTCCCAAGCTGATGAGCTTCAGCCCAGCCTGCTGACGTCTCCCCACACCAGTGTTGCAGCGTTTTCAGCTCGTAGCTGGGGTAAATCTAACAGCGGAGGAGGAGGAGGGTGGTGTTTCAGCCCTCCTCCCAGGAATGTTTTGTGGGGAAACAAGTCAGGAAAATTCTTGAAACGGGAGAGTTTTGCATCTTTGCCCTTGCTGCCTATGGACATCCCTTTGCCTCTAGCCACCATTTTCCCTGCTTTGCTTGCCTCCAAATCCACACTGCTTTTGCCCCTAGACATCACCCCAGTCCATGCCTTAGCTTGTACCCCCAGTTTTTCCTGCTTAGCTTGCCTCCACATCCACACTGCTTTTGCCCCTAGACATCACCCCAGTCCATGCCTTAGCTTGTATCCCCAGTTTTTCCTGCTTAGCTTGCCTCCACATCCACACTGCTTTTGCCCCTAGACATCACCCCAGTCCATGCCTTAGCTTGTACCCCCAGTTTTTCCTGCTTAGCTTGCCTCCACATCCACACTGCTTTTGCCCCTAGACATCATCCCTATCCATGCCTCTTCCCCTAGCCATAACTCTGCCACCCCTGGAAACTCATGGTGCAGAAACTTTGGTTGCTGACTTTGAGGAACCCTTGGGTTTTGTAGATGGAACTCCATCAAAGGTCTGTGCAGCTCACACACCCTGCTCAAGATATGGTATTGTAGGGTTTCAGCGTGTGTGAATGACGGACAACAGCCTGTGTTTGGACAGATGTAGGCCTTGCTAGAGTGTTTTTAGGCTAGCAGCGACTCCTGTGCACTTGCAAAAGTGGGCGCACAAGCGCCGCATTTTCAACAGTAGCTTCGGTACATTTGGGTATGTTTTTAAAAAACTTTGCACCACTAGGTTAGACGTGGGCCAAACATGGAACGTGTTGGAGGCTGGCAAGCTCCAGAGCCGCTACCAGGTTCCAGCCATTATCACAGGCGTAAAAATGCCAGGCCCCAGGTGTAGCAGGGAAAAAAAAATGCCATCTCAGCCAGGATGGCATCCCTGACCTCGGAGGCACTGTGCTGTCTGTCCCCCAAGCTGATGAGCTTCAGCACCGCCTGCTGACGTCTCCCCACACCAGTGTTTTAGCGTTTGCCGCTAGTAGCTGTGGTGGAGGTTGCAGCGTCGTAGGGTTTCAGTCTACTCCTGCCATGAATTTTGGCCTGGGAGAGGAGATAGGCCACCCCAGTTTGCACCCGGGGAACAGACTCCACCACATTCACCCTGCCTGTCATTAAAGATAAGCACTGCAGCATCCCTGACCACAGGCGCTTGTCCAAGTGTCGGTGGTCAAGTGGACCTTGCAGCAAAGCGCGGAACTAAGGGCCCACCTGATGTTGAGTGACACGTGCTGGTGCAAGGCGGGGACGCCACACCGGGAGAAGTTGAGACGGCTAGGGACGGCATAGTGAGGTGCCACAGTTGCCATCAGGTCCGGGAAGGCGGGAGTTTCAACAAGCCGGAACGCCAACCTCTCCTGGGCCAGCAGTTTAGCGATGTTGGCGTTCTAGGCTTGCGTGGGTGGGTGGTTAGCGGTGTATTTCTGCCGGCGCTCCAATGTATGAGAGATGGTGGGTTGTTGTAAAGAAGCGCCTGATGGTGCCTTTGATGGTGCAGGAGAAGGAGATAAGACAGAAACAGGGGAGGATGAGGGAGAAGTCAACAAAGTGGCGGAGGCAGATGAAGTGATGTCCTGGCTCGTCCTCTGGAGTGCATCGCCAGCACTGTGAGCAGAGGCAGTGGCATGAACGGCGGGCGACGTTTGTCCTGCCGTTGCTGCCTGCCACTGATTCCATTGCTTGGATTCCAAATGACGGTGCATTGAAGTGGTGGACAGGTTGCTCTTCTCAGGGCCCCTACTCGATTTCGAGAGGCAAATTGTGTAGACGACACTATATCTGTCCTCGGCGCATTCCTTGAAAAAACTCTACACCTTCAAGAAACGTGCCCTCGATGGGGGAGTTTTTCTGGGCTGGGTACAAAAGGGAACATCTTCGGACATTCCGGGTCTGGCCTGGCTTCGGCAAAGCAGCTGACCTCTGCCTCTGGACATGTCTCTGCCTCTAGCTACCCTTTTTGGTGCTGCACCTGCCTCAACATCCACACTACTTTCCCAGCTTGACATCTGCCTTGTCCAGGTGGGGTCGGTGTCCTCGTCGTCCACCACCTCCTCTTCCAACTCCTGTCTCGCCTCCTCCTCCTGCACAATGCGCATGTCAACTGGCTGCCCTGACAGCAACTGCGTCTCATCGTCGTCGATGAGGGTGGGTTGCTGGTCATCCGCCACCAAATCGACCGGAGATGGAATGGAGGAGACTCTAGTGTTTGAGCATCTGGACACAGATACTCGTCTGTTAGGTCCGTGGAATCGCGAAATGGAGGGGCAGGTTGCGGTACAGTCAAAGGAAGGGAGAACAGCTCTGGGGAGCAGGGACAGTTGGGGTTATTGTTCTGAGAAGATTGGGAATTTTGGGTGGAAGGAGGACAAGACTGTTGGGTAAGAGGAGGTAGAGGCTGACTGGCTGGTGGACAATGTGCTTTAAGCGTTATCCGACAGCCATTGCAAGACCTGTTCCTGGTTCTCGGGCCTACTAATCTTTGTACCATTCAGCCTAGTTAATGTGGAACTTTTGTGCAAAGCGCAGAACTTAGGGCCCGCCTGATGTTAAGGGACACACGCTGGTACAAGGCTCAACTCACCCTAAGTGCCAAAAACACTGCTGGTGCAAGGCTCTACTCATGCCAAGGGCCTCAATCTCTGCTGGTAGCTCAGCTTAAGGTCATGTAACTTTGTTTGGAAGGGCTCATGTTAAGGGCTAGAAAAGTGAATTTTGGAAGGTCTTACCACATCACACACACACACACACACACACACACACACACACACACACACACTCAAAATGACAGTTAAGGGTGAGGGCTTTTGGAATTCCCATTGCCTATTCCATTTGTGGTTGTCATGGGGAACGTGATTTAAAGGGGTGGTTGTTACTGTTTGTTGAGCTTAAATTGGGGTTTGTGTCCATCCATTTGGGGAGTAAAGAAGGTTTCCAGGTATTTTCCCACTTTGATAGAGGTTTTTTTGAATGTGGAAAGTGTGTAGTTGTTAGGCAGTGATGTTGGGGTAATAGAGGGTCTTTGGTGTGTTAGATGCCCCCAGGCATGCTTCCCCTGCTGTCCCAGTGTCATTCCAGAGGTGTTGGCATCATTTCCTGGGGTGTCATAGTGGACTTGGTGACCCTCCAGACACGGATTTGGGTTTCCCCCTTAACGAGTATCTGTTCCCCATAGACTATAATGGGGTTCGAAACCCGTTCGAACACACGAACATTGAGCGGCTGTTCGAATCGAATTTCGAACCTCGAACATTTTAGTGTTCGCTCATCTCTAATTAAGAGGACCCATCCTCCATCCATAACGACAAAATTATCTTCTACCATGTCTTAAAGGGCGCTGGTCCAAAACGCCTCTCAAATCATAAGAGCCTTTACTAAGATCACAAACACACCTATGTGGCCACTGACTGATGCAGAGATAACCATCTTTTTATGGATATGCAGGCTATCAATATATAAATTAGCCTCAAGTGCATAAGGGGTGGAGCTTCATTTGCCAAATTTGCCTACAGATAGCTGTGATGAGGAAAGAGGCTGCAACATATCATTGACGGTTAAAGGGGCCACGTCTGGGGTTGAGCGATCGGGATCGGAAAAGATCGGATTCCGATCGGCGATCGAGTAAATTTCAGAAAGGGTAGAACTACTCTTCTGTTTCTTCCCTGCTATTCCGTAGGAATGAATGGACGCAGCCAGCACGCAAGGGGGTTAAGCGGCCGGACGCCGGCACAGGCGGTGTGCCGGTGGCATCCATTCACTCCTATACTCATCAGCTCTGCTATATCTGAGATCTACATCTCAGATGTAGCAGAGCTGAGTATACAATAAAGAGTCGATAGACAAGTCTACTTACCGCAGCCGCTCCCCGTCTGTTCTCTTCTCGCCTCTTCTCGGTCCGTGCACGCCCCTAGATCCCAGGTTACTGTTACAGACCTAGAAAGAAGGCGGGGCTTGTGGCTTAGGAGAGTGTGGGTGGGTACTGTATCCACCCACACTCTCCTAAGCCAGAACAAGCCCCGCCTACTCCCAGCATCAGTAACACTAGCCTGGGAGGTGGGGGCACATACGGTGCTCTGAATACATGTGC
This sequence comes from Leptodactylus fuscus, assembly GCF_031893055.1. Classification (NCBI taxonomy): domain Eukaryota; kingdom Metazoa; phylum Chordata; class Amphibia; order Anura; family Leptodactylidae; genus Leptodactylus; species Leptodactylus fuscus. The sequence continues at coordinate 43,254,758 of NC_134268.1, read as the reverse complement.
AGTAGAAAGAAGAGGAGCGAGAGCAGCGAGGATCGGTAGCGGCAGCTGGTAAGTAGACAACAGGGGGGACTTAGGTAACCGGGGGATTTTTTAATCACTACACAGCGTGGAGTCTAACAATTAAAGCGTTCAATTGTTAGATTCCATGCTGTATAGTGAATAGGATAGTTTTTAAAATCCGATCTCCGATTAGTAAAAAAATTCCATTGACTTGCATTGGGATCGGAATTGGGATCGAGATCAGGTTCGAATGAAAAATTATTGGAAATCGGATATCAAAATCGTTCCTGAAAAGTCAAGATCAGCTCAACCCTAGCCACATCAGAAGCACTTTTCGGCGACCCCTTGGGTAGATCTGGCAAATCAGGCCCCACCTACTGTGCACTTACAGGCTAATTAGCATATCCATAAAAAAAAGAACTTCTCTGCATTGCTTCATTGGTAGGTGGTCACAAGGGTGTATTTCTGCTCCTATTAAAGGCCCCTACATGGCCCTATTACTGGTTTGGGAAGAATTTCAGACGTGACAGACCGCCTTTAAACAATTTCTCAGAAGATAAAAGTTCACAGCCTTCATGAATGTTTTATAGGTCTGCAACTACCTTTCTATTTCCAGAGTTCATCCTTAGTTCACGAGTTCAAGAAAGATAGGAGGTGACGGTCTCGGACACAGATTGGTCTCACCTCTATATATAATGGATATTAATGAACTGCAATGAATCTCTCTCATGTATGAATATACATAAATGCATCCACGTGAATTAATATGATAAAATCTCCTTTTATCCATACACGTTTCCCGCCATGCTACAATTCTCTATTTGTTGTGGGGAGAATTCTTTGGAAAACCTTGATCTCGTACAAAAAGTTTTTCTCTTGCCCTGAGCAAAATTAGCCCCTGGTGTAAGCGAGCATAAAAGAGCTTTTCTAAGCTACTGAGTTGAAAGACAATATACAAATTAGAGATTCGGGAGTAGAAACAAGAAAGAGAATAAGGTTAGTAGGGTCAGGCAGAATGAAGATGTTACGTGCGGGCTGTTATATAATGAGAACTGTGGGAAGATTCGCGCACTGGCACAGGTCACTCAGTGTTAGTTATTACTAGGGTAGGTTTATATTAAAGCAGAACCAACAGACTCCTTATATTAAAGACCCCTCGCTGCGTATCTTAATCCAATGCCTGAAGCTCTTCTGACCCACAGTCCCCATGAAAACACCTCCTGTTCTGCATTCTGGTATATAGGGACATTATTAGTGGCATTTTAAAGGGATTGTCTGGGACCCAAATCGAATTTTCATACTGATAACTAGAGATGAGCGAATAGTATTCGATCGAATACCTCCATTTGCATAGTTATTGGTGTACTCGGTTGAATACCACGCGGAAACGTGGGAAATATTCGATTCCCCTCCAACCTTCCCTGGCGCCTTTATTTTTTAACACCAATATCTATGGAGGAGAGGTATTCGATCGAATATACTTGCTCATCTCTGCTGATAACCTATCCACAGTGTGTGATCTGTTGGAGTCTTAGGGCCCCTTCACACGGCATAAGCGCTCGGCTCATTCCGAGCCATACACCCGAGCGCTTCTAAACACTTCCCATTCACTTCAATGGGAGCGCTCGTAAAGCCGGCTAGAGCCCCTTTAATAACAGCGGTGCAGAAGCGGTGCAACTTGTATTGCTCCTGTTACAAGCCACCTGTCCACTAGCGGCTTCTGGCACCTGGCAGAGCCAATTGCTCATGCCCAAGATTTTAGATAGGTACAGCGAGGTGTCAGAGGCCTGTGCAAGGCAAAAGTTCCGGAGAAGAGGAGGGGATGGAGCACAAGCATGAAAGGGGCTGTGGACAGGTATGATGTGTGGGAGGGGGATGCTCGGTGCGCTGGGGGAACAGCCCCTGGTGCTCCATGATCCTCATTAGCAGAAGTAACCAAATTTTGAAGAAACATCGGGGAGAATCAAAGAAGTAAAGGTAGTAAGTTAAGGCTATTCCAACGTGCCTTTAGTTGAGAATGAGTTTTTCAAACGATAGACTCCCTTTAAGTACTTTATACGAGGGTGAGTCCCCAAATTTCTTCGCTTTGGTTGTATTATAACTTCTGTGTTTTGTCCAAAAGAATTGTGTATGAATGGATTGGGAAGTGTAAGGAAGGTCGCACAAGTGTCAGCCATGAAAAAGGAGCCAAACGCCCGTCCACGTCCATAGCAGATGACAACTTTGAGCATGCATGTGAGCTGATTCTGTCGGCTGGACGAGTGACGGAGGATTATGTGAAAGAAGCCCTACGAGGAAGAAAATTCACATCTGATAAAGAAGAGAAGGCGGCGCTGCGTTCATAGCTTACACATATATTAATATGGGAATAAGACGAATTGTTGACTGATGGACAAAAGGTATTGATCAGCAGGGAGATGATGGGAAAAAAAAGTCTCCATTGCATCTACAGCCAGAGTGCGGATACTTTTTGACTCACTCTCATATATTTACTTTTGCTCATATATTGCGAATGTTTCTATATTCTGATATGATCTGAGCTCCCATCAGTGATGACTTTCTGCAATAGGGCTGATGTACAGTTTTAATGGTTTCTAATGGTAAAATGATGTGAAATAGAATATCATGTAGAAATCCTAGCGTCGGATCATTTACTGACTCAGAGCTCTGTTCTGCTGGTGATTCAGTCAGTGAGAAGTTCTGGATATTGTCAATGATGATGGAATTTACTAAGAATAAGTCAGTGAAGTCACCAATTATTTGTCATCTATAAGTAATGCCATTCCTGGTTTAACCCATTGTTTAATGATTAGGATAAGTTCCATTATGTTTTTTATGTGTTGCTTCATCTCAATACCCTAATACTATATATTCTATCAGGGGTATATATATATATATATATATATATATATATATATATATATATATATATATATACTATATATACTGTATATATATATCATAGAGGGGGCGCTGCTATAGAAGTCAGAGAGACAGATGCTAACAAGTCTATTGTTTAAAGTAATTTTACATTTCTCCTGTATCTGTCACTGCAGGATACATAAGTTAAAGGGATTTTCCAGTCTTTGGAAACTGATATCCTATCCTTAGGGAGGGGGCCCAACTCCCACCCCCACTGATCTGTTCAGTGAAGGATTAGTGGCACTCTAGCCCACACCACATCCACTCATAACACCGTATAGTTTGCAGTGGCTGTGTCTGATACTGCAGCTCTGTCCCATGCAAGTGAGTGGGACAAAGTCGGGGACAAGGTAGGTAGAAACAATAGGTAACACTCGGCTCTGCTACATCTGATGCACACTCGGCTCTGCTACATCTGATGCACACTCGGCTCTGCTACATCTGATGCACACTCGGCTCTGCTACATCAGATGTAGCAGAGCCGAGTGTGCATCAGATGTAGCAGAGCCGAGTGTGCATCAGATGTGTAGTTGAGCAGAACTGGCTCAGCACTGCTAAGTCTCTGCATTCGCATAGGAATGCATTGGCCAGCCTTCGGCCAATCAGCGCTGGCTCTGCCGGAGGAGGCGGAGTCTAAGGTCGGACCTGAATGGAGACTGGTGTGGAGCGATCTTAGACTCCGCCTCCTCCAGCAGAGCCAGCGCTGATTGGTCAAGTTCCGTACTCTGGCCAATCAGCGCTGTCCAATGCATTCCTATGGGAAAAAGTTTATGTCACAAAAATCACAATTACACACCCGATAGAGCCCCAAAAAGTTATTTTTAATAACATTCCCCCCTAAATAAAGGTTATCCCTAGCTATCCCTGCCTGTACAGCTATCCCTGTCTCTTAGTCACAAAGTTCACATTCTCATATGACCCGGATTTGAAATCCACTATTCGTCTAAAATGGAGGTCACCTGATTTCGGCAGCCAATGACTTTTTCCGATTTTTTTCGATGCCTCCGGTGTCGTAGTTCCTGTCCCACCTCCCCTGCGCTGTTATTGGTGCAAAAAAAGCACCAGGGAAGGTGGGAGGGGAATCAAATTTTTTTGGAGTTTGCCACGTGATGTTCGATTCGAATCAAACACATCGAACAGCCTGATATCCGATCGAATATGTGTTCGATAGAACACTGTTCGCTCATCTCTACGTTTTATGCTCTCCACCGCGAAACCAGTTCTTTAAAATTGGACACAGAGTACTGCATGTCCGACTCTGTGTCCAGTTTTAAAAAACCTGTTTCGCGGCGGAGATCATAAAACGCTCACCGCTGCTCACGGCCGGACATCTTTCAAATCCATTCAAATGAATGGGTATGAAAGAGTCCTGCAGGTTTCCATCTCCTGCCTCTGTTTTGTGCAGGAAACAGAAACCTGCAGAACGGTGAACGGGGGCAGATGTGAACGAGCCCTAAGGGTAACCATTAGCAGGTGGCAAAGTGGTAGCAGGTTTCGGGTGTGTTGTATACTATGCTAAACAGATGAGTCTTAAGGTTGCGATTTTGTGGGACAGTCTTATGAATCCAAGTGGTGCGATCCAGGGAATGGGGATGTACGGGTGATAACTTAGAGGTGGTTGTGTGAAGAGCGGATCAGAGTAAAAGGAAGATCTTGTAGGGATCGAAAAGTACGTGTGGGTAGATAGCAGGAGATTAGCTCAGAGATATATGGAGGGGGCAGGTTATGGGCGGCTTTGTATGTTATAAGCTCCATCCACAATAGGTCCAAGCTCCATCCACATGTTAAAGGACACGACTGTCGATGGCTCATAAAGTCTTATGTTTATGCAATGACAGTCACCTCTATTACAAAAGGGTTTGACCTCTGCATAAGCAATGCCGCCCCTGCTACCTCTTGTGTCACCCCCTCTACCTCATAGATTGTAAGCTCTTGCGAGCAGGGCCCTCAGTCCCATTGTGTGAAATGATTTTCTTTGTAATGTATCTCTCTGTCTGTATTTGAACCCTACAAATTGTACAGCGCTGCGGAATATGTTGGCGCTATATAAATAAAATTTATTATTATTATTATCTTGTATTGAATTTGTTGGACAATGAGCAGCCAATGAAGGGATTGGCAGAGGGAAGAGGTGGATTAACCGGGCAGCTGAGTTAAGAATTGAAGGACAGGAGGAGAGATAGCTGGGAAGCGACAGCGAAAAATGTTGCAGTAGTAAAGAATTAGAACTTTTGTAAACTCTGCGGTGAGGAAGGAATGGATCTAAAAGATGTAGGTGGCAAGAAGTAGTAAGAGTATGGAGCGATGTAAACAATGAAGAGGCCATAGTACTTACCCAAGTGCCACAGCCCCCTGTAGATTTCAAACATGTTACAGCCAGGATAATACTAACAGATAGAAGCTGTATAGCAATACAATAGCCTAGTATGAATGAGCGCCCACACACTGAACTGTCAATTATATTTCCATCACATCCTTCCTATTTTTATATCTCATCAAGTAGATACTGCTGCCAAAGACTGACTATCCTCAGGACTGTCTGCAGCCCCCTAAACGCTGAGGACAATGAGCGACACCTTTTCCTGATGAAGTTCGCATCAATACAACATATTAATTTTCGGAGAAACAGTCTTTCTAATGAGGACTTTATCGGATGACTGTCTCAAGGGATTTCTAAGTCAATTCTAGAGAAATATGCAAAACCTCCAATTAAAGTGCATATATTACCATACTTTACTAGTGATTGGATTCATGAAGTATTGCAACAATCACAGCGCATATTAATAATTCAAAGATCCCTCACGAAACGCGGGGAAATTAATTGTGTTCATTTAAGCCTGAAACCCGTCCGCGTCTGTGCAAAAGAACAGGCGGCGGCTTTTAGCTACGGTAGACGCAGCCATAGGAATGAACGTCATTTGGGCTGCTCAGTCTAATAATGAGAAAGTGATAATTGATGCATTTATAATAACAGCACAAACGATTCCAGCCTGTTACAAAGGATTCATGGCCGAATGTAGAACAATGCAAATAAATCCCCGGATCAATTAATCATCTCAAGCAATCTAATACAGATAATGAATATTATATGTTTCCATAAAGGCCCCCAGACTCTTTATAAAGTCTTTTAACAAGTAAAAAGCAATCACAACACCCTGGGGAAGATGTTTCATGGTCTACTGCTGTTACTGTAAAAACCCCCTTCTATGCAGATTATGAAGTTTCTTTCCGCTATACAGACTTGATACTCTCTTGTTATAGCTGAATGGACTTGTCCAGGAGTTCAGAAACTAAACAAAAACAAGCAGTAAATATCCAAAAACAGCATTGACCGGCCAGTGATCGGCTGCAGTTAGGGCCGCTTTAACCATAGGGCCAACGGTGCACTTGCAATGGGCTCTATGGTAGCGGAGGCCCTCTTGGGACAGCATGTATATTCAGCGGGGCTGCACCAGTTGCATACAATGATGAAGCAGAGAGCCAATCGTTCCCTGCTTCACCATTCATCCTTTCTTTCCCGGGAGCTGCAAGCGCTATGTGATGACATCACTTACATCGTGCTTGCAGCTCCTTGAAGAATGGAGAGAGTAGAGGTGAGTATTACTGTTGTTTCTTCTTTTTGTGTGGTAGGACATTAAACTGTGGGTACGACTGTAAGGCTATGAAAATCACCTTGGCCTCATTTTAAAGATGATAATCTCATCTTTAAGATGATACCAAAATCACCATGATAGTCCTGACAGATCCAGAGCGATTCCCTGCTGAAAACGACATTTGGCATTGAGATCTCAATAGAGGCCTCAATTCCGACAGTATTTTTAACAGCAAACCACTCCGAATCTGTAAAGGATTGGAGATTCTCATCTTTAAAATGAATCCAAGGGCATCTTCGTAGTCCTAATGGATCCTGAAATATGGGGCTTTAAAGGGGTATTTCCATTACGCTTGTTCACTAACCTGCACGCTGTTGTGCTCTCTTCACTTCATGCTTTTCTCGGCACATAGGTGGGCGGGGTTTCACTTGCACGGGATTGGTTGTAAATGAATTACCACAGTGTGAAGCTGATGTAACAGAGCTGGATTTGAGTCAGTTTGCATTACATACAGAGGTAATGGACTCCCTATCTCAGTGTCATGACCTGGTTGTTTGTGTATGTTGGTGTGTGTATCAGCTGGGGATTTGATCCAGGCTCATGTGTTCTGCTGGTGGTTGCTTTGCCACTGGACCATCTGGTTTGGTATTGGTATCAGTCCTCTTAGCATACTTGAGGTTCCAGGAATCGAACCTCAGGTGTTTAATATTGCCATCATCCTATGGGAGGATTCTGGGGCCTTTTTAAGGAAGAGGGCTGGCTCCACATGTTGCGGGTTTTTGTGGTTTACACCTTAGGATTCTTGGCTCTAGGAGGAGGATTGTTTTAGTGAAAGTTCCAACTGAATAGGAAGTGGTGTGAGAGTTGCCTGTTGTTTGTATCTGGTTTGTTCCCTCACACCCTATCCTTCTGCTCTGTTTGCCTGGCACTTTCTTGTGGTTTGAGAGGTTTTGGGTTCCAGTGTTTTCCCCAGTCCTGTGTTTACCCTTACCTCACCTCTCCACTGTCCCTCTCCTCATTTTCTTGTTTTGTGTTGTGCTGCGTGTCCGTTGTCCAGCACCTCCCAGCCCGTTTGTCTGTCTGCAGCTGCACCTGGATTTCTGTAGGGGTCACCACTTTAGAAACCCCAGTCCCTAGCTCTCCTATAGCTCTTGCCCTATCTGTCTGCTAGGTCTTCGTGCTAGAGAGCCAGGAGTTGTCGGGGCCAAGACTAGCTTGGGGACAGCTGACCACCACCCATAGGCAGGGCCTAGCTAGCCACCGTAGTGCCAGGGATAGTCTCCCTTCCCTGTTTCCTTAGCGGTGCAATCTGCAGCCTGGAATCTGTGTCTGGACTCAGACACGAACGTAACACTCAGCCCTTATTAGCCAAATTCAATTAAACCGACTGATAACAGCTCAGAAATCCCGGAACTCTCAATGAGCTGAGAAGCTCTGCTACTTATCAGACACAAACAGCTCAGAGCTGCTCCCAGCCCCTCCCTCCCCCTCTGAGAGAGCAGGCAGCTACATCACTTGACAAATGAGCAGATAATCCCAAGGGCCATAGAAACTGAGTGTAAACAATGAAGTGAATAAATTAAAATAGCGGCCAAACAAAGCAGTTTTGATAAAGCAATGCATTTAGGAAAAGTCTTAAAGCCACATAAACTAGCAGTATAGATAGGATCCTTGTGATGGGACAACCCCTTTAAAGTGTCCTCCCTCCAGCTTTAGGCTTCATCTTAGAGCCGGGTGAAGGAGGAAGGAGCAGAGTTGCAGACTGTTGAGACAATGATAAATCATCATTGTCTGTTCATAACACGTATGTGCCGATGCATAATATATGACAATATATAGTCTTAGCCTACACTGCCATACATCCTTTGGTGCTTTCTCCTTAAACCGCCTCCACCAATTTAGATTCATACCATCTGTTAATAGTCACTGCTTCACTGATTCCAGTGCAGTTGGAATTTTCTCTCTGGCCCTCACAAAAAGTGCAATGATTTTTGGTTTCTGATGTGCTATTTATACCCTGTAATATCAGAAAGGTGGGGTCAGGCAGGGGGTGTGGTTCAGAGCTCCAATCAGAGGCAGCCAGTGTCAGAGCTTAGAATCACACTCCTTGTCTGCTTCTGCCTGACACCGCCCACCTGACAGTACAGAGACTAAATACCATATCAGGCACCAAAACTAACAGCACTGATTCCTCAGGAATGGTGGGAATAGAGGAGAAATTTAAACTGTGCTGAAATCAGTGAAGCAGCAGCTTCTAAATGATGAAATAAAGAGCTGGACAGGAAAGTTGGAAATGGTAAAAGGTTCCCTTTAAGCACCAATAAAATGTACAACAAAATTATATTCTATTACCACCAGCCAGTCAACCTGGATCCGTAACCCACCATCCATTTAATATATATATATATATATATATATTAGTGAGGAATTTCTAGAGTGCAATAAAGCTTGGTAATATTGACAGTAATGGAGGCCTGGATGTTCTCATAATTATTCAATTGGGTCTCAGTCAGAATGATAGCAAAAAAGTACTGAATAAGATACTGTCAAAGTCGCAAATGTAAAACGAGAAAGGCACAACTTTGTACTCTATATGCCGTTCAATAATAGAACTTAGGGCTCGTTCACATCTGCGCCTGTACCGTTCTGCAGGTTTCTGTTTCCTGCACAAAACGGGGGTAGGAGACGGAAACCTGCTGGCATGTTTCTGTAAGAGAGTGATACAGCCCTTGTGTAGTGAATGTGCCTGTTTCTGTAAATAAGTTTTGTTTTTTCACAATCTGAAATTTTGTTCGGGGAAGGTGGGCTCAGAAGAAGGAGATTGTGTGTGCAGCAGCCATTTTGGGCAGTGTGTGCTTTGATCTGAAGTAGAAGGAAGGACTGCAGTGGCATCCTTGTGTAGAGAAGTTCCTTGGAGGGCTGGAGTTACAGCAAGTGGAGCTGAAGTAGAGACTTCCTGAGATTATCCAGATACCATCCTAAAGGAGAAGATTGCTGTCAGAGACTTGGCTGAGAAGTGACCCTGTCAGTGAGACCTCATGCTGTCTGAGGAGCCCCTCTTCCAACTGTTGCAAAGAAAGGCTAAAAGGTACCTAACAGAAGTAACCGTGCACGTACCACACTGCAAGTTTGGCGCCAAATTGTTTGGGACTGTGTAAGAACCTGTAGTTAGATAGTTAGGCATAACCAGCATCACAGGCTGCATTACTGGTGAAATATCTACTTGTCTGGTAGAAGGACTAATGACCCCTTCAGACGGAGGATACGATGTCTGATTTTGAATGTGTAGACGTTCCGAATCAGCAGCGTTTAAAGCAGGTCTCATTGCTTTCTATGGGGGCCAGCATACGCGCGCTCCCCATCGAAATGAATGGGAAAAAGCAGCCCATTCATTTCTATGGGGAGCGCACGTATTGTTCCTGTGTATTAGGGTGATAGAAGGTAGCAGGCAGCTATATAGTAGGTGCAGTCTGCAAATAGGTAAAAGCTTGGAGTATATTGAAGGCCACATTAGTGGGCACCGTGCTGTACAACACCAGGGTCTCAGCTTGCGGGCTGAGTGAATGTAAATATCTGGGAGTGTTCTTTTGGGTAAAGGGGGTTACTAAACTAAGTAAAATCTTGTCTTTGCTAAATTGAGTTGGACTCACTTCCTTTGTTTGTGACTTCGCTGTATCCTGGGGAGCCCACCCCGGTACACGGCTTACATTTCAATCCCATTCATTTGAATGGGCTTGAAAAGTCTCCGGCCGTGAGCTGCAAAATCGTTTTTTTTAAACTGGACACAGAGTCAGACATGCAGTACTCTGTGTCCGGTTTAAAAAAAATGGTTTTTCCGCGGAGCGCATAAAACGCTCACCGGCGCTCACGGCCGGACTCTGCATGACAGGTTTCTGTCTTCTGCATGCAGAAGACGGAAACCTGAAAACGGAGTTAAGGCGCAGGTGTGAAACCAGTGTAAGTCACGGCTTTTAGAAATACAGAAAATTTGACAGGAAGATCTTATCACTGGTGGATCCACTGATGGCGCAACAATTGCATATATGCTGCTGCTCCATTCATAGTCTCCGGGGCTGATGAAGATAGCCATGGACTGTACACATCCACCAGTCCAACATAGATGGAACGGATTGGCGGTGAGTAAGTTGGAAAGCAGTTATTGTGGGACCTCTTTAAAGGGCATTTTTCGGGACTTACATAGGGGCTGACAAGCATCGGAGCTCCTCATATAGGGGAGGAAGAGGTGAGAGCTCCGAGATTACTGTGCTGTCTATCTTCAGCTTTTCCACTTATCAGCTGGTTTAATTGAATTTGGCTGATAAGGGCTGAGATAGGGAGTCCTTTACCTCTGTATGTAATGCAAGCTGACTCAAATCCAGCTCTGCTACATCAGCCTCTACATCAGCTTCATACAGTAGTAATGCATTTACAACCAATCCCTTATTACTGATTGCAAACATAGCAGATAGCAGAGCAAGTGAAACCCCGCCCATCAATGTGCGAGAAATCCAGGAAGTGAAGAGAGTACAGAGCCTTCAGGCTACAGAACAAGAGTTATGGGAATACCCCTTTAAAGGAATTAAGTGTCACATACGGATCACGATTTTTCCAGTGACGTAAGCAGCTCTTATTGCTTGAGGGCATATTCACCAATACTGGTGTGTAAAGTAATGTGAGTTTCTTTTATTTAAAGGGGTAGTTCAGTGGAGGTCAGACAGCCGGCCCCTGCACAGATCAGCCATTTGAGGGTGTGTCTAGTCCTTTTACTATACAGTGCACAGAACCAGATTGCTCTGTACATTTAACAGTGACTGGGTGATATAACTACAGCGCACTGGAGCTTCAGTGAGGGCGCTCAGCCATTGTACAGGGCATGAAGCTATACAGTATACTTGCAGCTCCTTGCACTTTCAGTTTTAAAACAGTGGACACCCAGCAGTTCCCATTATAGTCAATGGGGTCTTCCGGTCTCCATGTGTAACCACTGTTTTTCCAGTCTGGCTCATAATTCGGATCTGCCATGGCGCTAGTGTGAACCTGATGTAATTTTTTTAAAGAGACAAAAATAAACTATTAGCACTTCTGTTTCTCAAAGCTTTCATACTTTACGAGCCCCCCTTCCTCACACCTTCCTAACTTTTGCACATTACTGCATACTTATCCAACTGCTATAAACAGTGTTTCCCCTTTGCATTTTTATGGACAATGTGTAATGCTGAAACACTCCTGTGGTGGCGCTGCAAGAAAACTGAATGCTCGCTGCCAGGTTCTCTCATAGATTATTGCTGATCATCAGGGATCTTCACAGCCGGGCACATTGTTTTAAAGGGATTCTACCATTAAAACCTTTTTTTTTGTTGATAAGACGTCGGAATAGCCTTTAGAAAGGCTATTCATCTCTTACCTTTAGATGTGGTCTCCGCTGCGCTGTTCCTTAGAAATACTAGTTTTTACCGGTATGCAAATTAGTTCTCCCGCAGCGATGGGGGCGTCCCCACCGCTGCCAGAGAAGTGTCTCCAGCGCCGCCTCCTTCTTCGTCCGCAGCGTCATTTTCAATGTCTTCTTCCGGCGTAGGCTCGTAACTTCTAGGCCTCGGGGAGAGCAGATTGCGCAGGTGCACAGGCCACAGGAAAATGGCCGCTTGCACAGTATTGTTAACGGAGACCACGTCTAAAGGTAAGAGACGAATAGCCTTTCTAAAGGCTATTCCGACGTCTTATCCACAAAAAAAAGTTTTTAATGGTAGAATCCCTTTAAGTCTATAGTCTATTAGCTCTACTATTAGGAAGGGAAAGTAGACAGTCCCTTTAAGAACTGAAAGCTATTCATGTACATGCCAATGAAGTCTTGTGAAGTTACCATGATGTAAAATGAAACGTATACTTGTGCAAAAGAAGGAAGAATAAAGAAAATATGGTCCCTACTATAAAACACCATTTGCTGTGATCTGCTGCCCCCTATCGGAGAAGTTTCATATCACACATTCAACCTGAGGTTAGAACAAGAGTGATTTGAGCAAATAATAACTTTATTTATATAGTGCCAACATATTCCGGAGCACTTTACATATAAGAGGACACATGAACAGACAATATGAGACATTACAATGTGACAATAGGACTGAGAGCCAGGCTCACAAGAGCTTACAATCTATGAGGACACAAGAGGTCAGAGGGCTTGTTTGGTACAATGGTCCAGCCATCTTTTAAAAAAATTTGGTCACATAACTGAAAATGTATGAGTTGTCGGTCATATAACTGAAAATGTATGTGCCGTCTCCAGCCGGTATCTGTGAAGGGTAACTTCTAGATAAAGGGAACAGGATCTGAGGAATAGAGGAGGAAGGCTAAAAAAAATTAAAGTTATACTGTACAAATACTGTAGTACTCTGTTCACATCCACAGTATGACATCCAGAGGCCAAGACAATGTGAGTCAGCCGCCCCCGCATGGTTGTATATAGTGTGCGGTCCACTATACCTGGTATAACTTATTACCATGGTATATAGCTTTTGTGTCCTCTATATCTGTAATGACCACTGTATATAGTGTTGGGGTCCTGTATACCTGTGATGAACCTTGTATATAATGTTGGGGTCCTGTATATCTGTGACGACCAATGTACACAGTGTTGGGGTCCTGTATGTGATGACCAGTGTATGTAGTGTTGGGGTCCTGTATATCTGTGATGACTAGTGTATATATATGCATATATATATATATATATATATATATATATATATACACATACACACACACAGGTATATAGTGTTGCGGTCATGTATGGGCTACAATGACTACCGACCTGTAGCACTGACATCCCACCTGATGAAGGTCCTAACGAGACTGGTCCTGACACACCTACGCCCCCTAGTGAGCTCCGCTCTGGACCCCCTCCAGTTTGCCTATCGGCCGGGCATTGGGGTAGATGACGCCATCATCCACCTTCTTCACAGAGCTCTCTCTCACCTGGAGAAGCCCGGGAACACTGTGAGAATAATGTTCTTTGATTTCTCCAGTGCGTTCAACACCATTCAGCCAGGGCTACTGAGGGAGAAGCTGAACCTTGGTGGTGTGGACCATCACCTGTCCAACTGGATCCTAGACTACCTGACAACCCGCCCTCAGTATGTGAGAGCCCAGGACTGTGTGTCTGACACTGTGATCTGTAGTACGGGGGCACCACAAGGTACAGTTCTTGCCCCAAGGAGATGGTGGTGGACTTTAGTAAACGGAGAGGTGCTCCGACCCCAGTGGAGATCCAAGGAACATGTATTGAGATAGTCAGGACCTATAAGTACCTGGGTGTGATCCTCAACAATCAGTTAGGGCCTTCGGAGTCCGGGGGACACTTCTTAGGGCCTTCTTCAACTCTGTGGTTGCCTCAGCCATCTTTTTCGGTGTGGCCTGCTGGGGAAGCAGTATATCAACCAGGGACAGAAATAGACTTGACAGGCTGATCAGGAGGGCCAGCTCTGTCCTGGGGAGCCCCCTGGACCCAGTACAGGTGGTGGGTGATAGAAGGATACTGTCTGTGGTGACCTCCATGCGGGAGAACAAATCCCACCCCATGTATGGGACCTTGATGGGACTTGGCAGCACTGTAAGCGACCGTCTGCTTCACCCCAAGTGTGAGAAGGAGCTATCGCAAGTCCTTCCTTCCAACCGCGACCAGGCTGTATAATCTACATCAGACCAAGCGAAGATCACTCCGCACAGAAAACTAATGACTATGAAGTCTTCCTTCTTTCTCTTCCGTCTCCTTAGCTGCTATGGACTCCTAGTATATCTTCTCTTCTCAGCATATGTGTGTCTACGTCTGTAATATATTACTGTGTATTATCCTGTATCTGTATTACTATGCTGCTGTAACATACTGAAATTTCCCCACTGTAGGACTATTAAAGGATTATTTTATATTATACCTGTGATGACCAGTGTATATAGTGTTGGGATCCTGAATCAAATCAAATCGGCTTTATTGGCACGTCCGAATAGATACTCACTCTTGTTGGGTGACAGCTGGACACGTATTGGGCAGCGATCTCCACAGTGGCCTCTTCTTCTCCCAGTAGGATGTAGAGTTTCCTCTTCTCATCTGCAAATATGAAGTCTGGGATGTGGGCAGAGAGTCTTTGGTAGTAGATGGCCCTCACAGCTGAGTATTTGGTGCAGTGTAGCAGGAAATGGGCCTCGTCTTCTAGGGCCCCCTGGTCACAGTGCTGGCACAGTCTGTTCTCCCGTGGCTTGTACGTCTGCCTGTATCACCCCATCTCTACCTCTAGGTTGTGGGCGCTCAGTCTATACCAGCTCAGGGTCTGTCTGTGTTTAGGGTGGCGTATTCTCTCCAGGTAGGTGGCCATGGTGTAGTCTCTTTGCAGTGACTGGTACACGGTGAGTTTCTTGGCGTTATTTATTGCACTTCTCCATTCCTCGATGTACCGCTCTTTGTCGCTCTCAATGGCTCCTTTTATTTGAGCCTTGTTCAGGGCATGTTGGGGGTTTTGGTTTGGCAGATGGCTGACGCTTGGTTGGGGGGTATCAGTTTTTCTCGGGGCTCTGTGGCTCATCCAAGCTTGGTGGAGGTAAGAGCCAAGACTGCTGCCCTGTATGTGAGTCTAGAATGATAGCGCCCTCTTCTGTATGGTGAGCCATAGGGGGAGTCTGCCTAGCTGTGCCCTGCAGGCCATGTTGGAGGTGCTGCGGTGGACATGGAGGAGGTACTTGCAGAACTCCAGGTGGAAGTTCTCTGTTGGGCTGGAATCCCACTTTGACTGGTCTGGGTAGGTGGCTGGGCCCCAAACCTCACTGCCATAGAGAAGGATCGGGGAGATGACAGCGTCAAATATCTTCAGCCAGACCCTCACCGGTGGTTTGAGGTGGTACAGTTGTCTTCTGATGGCGTAGAAGGTTCTGCAGGCTTTTGCTTTCAGGGTTTCTATTGCTGCTTTGAAGCTTTCTGATTGGCTGAGCTCCAGCCCCAGGTAGGTGTAGCTGTTGGTTTTCTCCAGTGTGGAGCCGTTCAGTGTGAATTGTGGGGTGGAGGCTATGTTGTGGCCCTTCTTCTTCTGATCCTGTATACCTGTGATGACCAGTGTATATAGTGTTGGGGTCCTGTATACCTGTGATGACCGGTGTATATAGTGTTGGGGTCCTGTATACCTGTGATGACCGGTGTATATAGTGTTGGGGTCCTGTATACCTGTGATGACCGGTGTATATAGTGTGGGGTCCTGTATACCTGTGATGACCAGTGTATATAGTGTTGGGGTCCTGTGGTAACCAGTGTATATAGTGTTGGGGTCCTGTGGTAACCAGTGTACATAGTGTTGGGGTCCTGTGATGACCAGTGTATATAGTGTTGGGGTCCTGTATACCTATGATGACTAGTGTATATAGTGTTGGGGTCCTGTATACCTGTGATGACCAGTGTATATAGTGTTGGGGTCCTGTGGTAACCAGTGTATATAGTGTTGGGGTCCTGTGGTAACCAGTGTATATAGTATTGGGGTCCTGTATACCTGTGATGACCAGTGTATATAGTGTTGGGGTCCTGTATACCTGTGATGACCAGTGTATATAGTGTTGGGGTCCTGTGGTAACCAGTGTACATAGTGTTGGGGTCCTGTGATGACCAGTGTATATAGTGTTGGGGTCCTGTATACCTATGATGACCAGTGTATATAGTGTTGGGGTCCTGTGGTAACCAGTGTATATAGTGTTGGGGTCCTGTGGTAACCAGTGTATATAGTATTGGGGTCCTGTATACCTGTGATGACCAGTGTATATAGTGTTGGGGTCCTGTATACCTATGATGACCAGTGTATATAGTGTTGGGGTCCTGTGGTAACCAGTGTATATAGTGTTGGGGTCCTGTGGTAACCAGTGTATATAGTGTTGGGGTCGTGTGGTAACCAGTGTATATAGTATTGGGGTCCTGTATACCTGTGATGACCAGTGTATATAGTGTTGGGGTCCTGTATACCTGTGATGACCAGTGTACATAGTGTTGGGGTCCTGTGGTAACCAGTGTATATAGTGTTGGGGTCCTGTGGTAACCAGTGTATATAGTGTTGGGGTCCTGTGATGACCAGTGTATATAGTGTTGGGGTCCTGTGGTAACCAGTGTATATAGTGTTGGGGTCCTGTGGTAACCAGTGTATATAGTGTTGGGGTCCTGTGGTAACCAGTGTATATAGTGTTGGGGTCCTGTGGTAACCAGTGTATATAGTGTTGGGGTCCTGTATACCTATGATGACCAGTGTATATAGTGTTGGGGTCCTGTGGTAACCAGTGTATATAGTGTTGGGGTCCTGTGGTAACCAGTGTATATAGTGTTGGGGTCCTGTATACCTGTGATGACCAGTGTATATAGTGTTGGGGTCCTGTGGTAACCAGTGTATATAGTGTTGGTATAACATGTGCCGGGTAATGAGCATTTTCTCATTTACAGTGCGACACTTGCTCCCCTGGAGTTCCCACCACGTGACCCACACACGTCACTGCTGTCATTTCCACACTCAGCGATGACTCCGCCCACACTCCAGCACTGCACGGACTACACTTCCCGGCATGCTTTACTTCTGACGAACTTCCTTTTCCGGTGCGTGCGGGAATTATGGGATTTGTAGTTTTTTTTCTCCGTTCACCGGCTCTGTGACTGAGAGCGATGGCGGCCAAGGGCATAGAGCTGGTGCTGAAGTCAGTGAAGAACATCAATGTCCGCATGTCACCCTTCCAGCACAACGTGCAGTCTACCAGGTGAGAGCTGGGCCTGGTAATATGGCCGTGTACACGCTATGGGAAGGAGGTCACGCGTGTGTCATGTGTCACTGCATCTTGTAGGGTTTATATAAAGTTCATACAAAAAGTGAGCGCTGTGCAGCAAGCTGTGGACAAATAGCAGGGGTATATGGGTGGTTACTATGGACACCTGCTTCATGTAGCTAGTGATACCCCCCATTGTGATACAGGAGGTTGTCCCCACCAGGGACCCCGCCATGATGTCCATATATCCTAGTTTAATATATATATAGCCTCCTGCATGCATCTGTTTATTCCGGACACATCCGCAGAAAAATCTGCGACAAAATAAGCTGCAATTCCGTAACATGGGGCCTAAGGCCGCACTGAATTCAGCGCACTGTTGACTTTCTAGCGGTAAGTAAAACCGCATGTGCCTGAGACATGAACCGTCCGCTTAGGCTAGGGTCACACAGAATTTTTGCTGTGGATTCTGCCGCAAAAATTTCACTTACAATCATTTCAATTGCAGGCAGGCCTGATCATAGTCAATAGACTATCCGGGGTAGTATGTCGCATACTGATAGCCTTGTGGAGATTTCTTGTGTTGGTCCTAATATATATGTGTATGTTTCTTATATCTGCAGGGAGTTTTTAGAAGCTATCAACACCAAAAAAATCCGCACCACCAATACAAACTGTGAAATAAATGTTGATGTGAGACATGACAACTCGGAGCCCATGGTAGACGTTCTGTTTGGTAAGCTGCGTAACTGTAAGGCTGCATTCACACGGAGTAAACGCTGGCGTTTTTTGTGTGTTTTTTGCACATAGCGCCACGTTTACGCCGCGTAGCGTCGCGTTAACGCCGCGTATACGCCGCGTTAACGCTGGGCAACGCCACCGCTAAATAGCGCGGCGTTAACGCGGCGTATACGCGGCGTTAACGCGACGCTACGCGGCGTAAACGCGGCGCTATGTGCAAAAAACACACAAAAAACGCCAGCGTTTACTCCGTGTGAATGCAGCCTAAGACACATTGCTGTATAGTACTGCTCCCTCCACTGCCGTTATATGTACCAGATTCCCCTATCAGTACGTATTTGGTGTGTGGGAGGACACAATAGTACCTAGAAGAGACCCACACAAACATGGGGAGGACATACAAACTACTTCAGGGCTCGTTCACATCTGCGCCCGATCTCCGTTATGCAGGTTTCCGTTTCCTGCATAAAACAGAGCAAGAGACGGAAACCTGCAGGAGTCTTTCTCACCCATTCATTTGAATGGGTGAGAAAGATGTGCGGCGGTGAGCGTTTTACGCGAAACTGGGTTTTTTAATCCAGACACAGAGTCGGACATGCAGTACTCTGTGTCCAGATTTTTAAAAAAACGGTTTCGCGGCAGAGAGCATAAAACACTCACGGCCGGACCCGGTCTGTGCTTTTCGTCTTCTTGCATGTAGAAGACGGAATGCTGAACGCAGGTGTGAACCTAGCGTCAGTCTGATTCAATCCCAGGTTACCAAAAATTATCATCTCAATTTATTGATTTATTTACTTTATGGGAGATTTTTTTTAAAAAAAGTGTTTGTTTTAGGTCACTATTACAGTTATAGTACCCCCTCCCCCTTCCCAAGCCACCTACTGTCTGTATAATTAAAATTACATTATTTTTACCTGGTTACTAATGCAGCTCCCGGGACCAGTTCTTGCACACAGGATGTGTGTATCTTCTATGCTACTTCCTGGGCCCAGGGGCACCATAGCAAAGGATCCAGGAGTGGCATAGACGATGCACAGGAGCTTCATTAGTAAGCAGATAAGTGGAAAGTATGACTCTAAAAAACAGGTCCTGTACCAGGTGTCTGCCGATGCTACTATGTTGTGGATTACATGCAGCATAGGAGGGTCAGCCAACACCTAGTAGCCTACAGAAGTCCGGCCGGCCTGGTACCAAGTGCTTCATGTCCCAGTACTGGTCCATGAACCGTTCATTGGGGACCTCTGACTTAGGCAGTGTGACAGGATGGCATGGATGCAAAATAATTGAAGTAATCACTGCAAGGAAAGTCATGTCAGGTCATTGAGTCTTTGGTTTCAGTTATTTTGTGAATAATTGGCCAGCCCTATTCTGTGCCCTGTATAGTGGCCGGTGGAGTCACAACAATTCAGACTCCATTGACTTCATTAGTAGCTGAGCTGCAGTAACGTCACCTGAGACTGAAACACCAAAACAGTTGATGTGAGTGGGGGCCATATGTCAGTCTCCACTGATCAGATATTTATAGCCTATTATAAGGATAAGGCCTTTAAATAAAATCATGGACGACCCCATAAAATCTACATCTGTCTAAGTTATACGAATTGTCCTATTGTGATGACTGTGCTCCTTACTGATGTTTCTTGTGTTTGCAGGTGATGGTGAACGGCTGGTCATTAAATCAGAACATGTAACCGCTAAGGAGATGTTATTAAAACTCAGCTCCATGTGCTCATCTAAGGACCAACAGGCCAAAGATGCTGCCAAGAAATAACTTTCAGCGCCTCTTCTGCCCTCTGGGCATGCAGGAACTGGCATACGGGACCTATCATATGAAGTTTTTCATGGCGTCCATCTCTCAAAAGACTCTTCACAGTCTCTAGGATGCATCTAATAGATGTGCTATACCTGTAAATTGTATTTTCTTTATTAAATAATAAGGTATTAAAAGGTTGCTGCATCATGTATAGCAGCCAGACGTTCCCCTGCCTCCATTTTCCATCCTGTAGGAAGGAAGGATATATACCTGCGGATACCTCCAGCACAGATACATGGGTGGAATAGGAAAATGGCAACATCAAACAAAATCATACGACTGCCATTGTTTGTCTGGTGACCTTACGTGACTAGCTTTTGAGCAACATGTATCCCTTGCCTTACAATGTGCCTAGTGCAAGTGAGTGCAGTTTCTAATATGAGTAATAATTTCAGGGATTTATTAAGACTGTTGTTTCTATCACATTCCCCCACTGGCCTGAGGTGCAGCAGAATTAAGAGTCTTTGGTGCACCATGGGAGGTCCCATTTACTAGGAATACAATCTATGGTATTGAGGCACTCGAGTAGATTTTGGGCATAAGTTGAACCACTTTTCTGGAATAAATTACTTGATGGGATCCCTGGCCTAGTCTGCATTGCTTCCCATCCTGTTACGCCTTCTTTTTTTTTTTTAAAAAAAGTGGTGATCCAGATTCAGAAAGCAGAGTGGAGAATCTGCGGCTCGAAAAATAGTCAAAGATACTCCACATCTACACTGGTTTTCTGCTATAAATGGAATAGTAAAACATGGTGAAAATAATTTATATGCCAGTATGTAAAATCGGAGATATGTGAAGGTTGTCAGTAGGCCCATACAGCCATATACATGATGTCTTAGGATGGTACTTGTAGGCCATGCTTAGTACTGGAACTAGGGCTGAACAAGATTGCATGAAGTAAGCACGTACAATGTCTCTAGAAGGTGTGCAAGGATTTAACAAGCATTTGTGACTGATCAGATTATCATCAGAATAGGTCAATAAATCTCATTGGTGGAGTCTGACCGTAACCCCGCTGATCAGCTGATTGAGGGGGCCATGATACTCAGGAACCACACACAGAGCCGCACATTGTGTTGTAGTAATGAATGGTTGTGTAACTCAGTCCTTTTCACAATCTGGATAGGTGAGCAATATTAAAGAGGACCTTTCACCACTTTTGGGCACATGCAGTGTTATATACTGCTGGAAAGCTGACAGTGCACTGAATTCAGCGCACTGTCGGCTTTCCCGATCTGTGCCCGGTGTGAAGAGCTTACGGCCCGGTACCGTAGCTCTTCTATGGTCAGAAGGGTGTTTCTGACCATTAGCCAGAGACGTCCTTCTGCCTCGCGGCGCCTATCGCGCTGTGCTGTGGAGCGGGGAGGAACGCCCCCTCCCTCTGCTCACACAGCTCGTCCATAGATGAGCATTATCAGGAGAGGGAGGGGGCGTTCCTCCCCGCTCCACAGTACAGCGCGATAGGCGCCGCGAGGCAGAAGGACGTTCCTGGCTAATGGTCAGAAACGCCCTTCTGACTGTAAAGCGCTACGGTACCGGGACCGATAGCGCTTTACACCGGGCACAGATCGGGAAAGCCGACAGTGCGCTCAATTCAGCACACTGTCAGCTTTCTGGCAGTATATAACACTGCCTGTGCCCAGATATGGTGAAAGGTCCTCTTTAAAGGGATTCTACCATTAAAACCTCTTTTTTTTGTCGATAAGACGTCGGAATAGCATTTAGAAAGGCTATTCGTCTCTTACCTTTAGATGTGATCTCCGCCGCGCCGTTCCTTAGAAATACCGTTTTTTTACCGGTATGTAAATTAGTTCTCTCAGCGATGGGGGCGGGCCCCAGCTCCGAAAATGCGATGGGGGTGTCCCCACTGCAGCTCGAGATCACGATCCTGCGACGCCTCTATTTTCGGCTGGATCCTCCCCTTCTCTGTCGTCTTCCTCCTGTGTCACCTCTGACGCCTACGCAGTTGGCTCTGCCAGTCAGACACTAACAGAGCCGAGTGCAAATGCCGGCTGGCGGTCATTTTTGGAAGGCCGCTCCTACATTGAACTACAAGAGAAAGAGCGGCCTCCCAAAAATGGCCGCTGGCCGGCATGCGCACTGGCTGAGCCAACTGCGCAGGCATCGGAGATGACGCAGGAGGAAGACGACAGAGAAGGGGAGGATCCAGCCAAAGATAGAGGCATCGCAGGATCGTCTTCTCAAGCAGCAGTGGGGACGCCCCCATTGCATTTTCAGTGCTGGGGCCCGTTGCCAGAGAACTCATTTACATACCAGTAAAAACTGGTATTTCTAAGGAACGGCGAGGTGGAGATCACATCTAAAGGTAAGAGACGAATAGAGTTTCTAAAGGCTATTCCGACGTCTTATCCACAAAAAAAGAGGTTTTAATGGTAGAATCCCTTTAAACCCCAGTAAAACTGTTTAATAGTATCCTGTCACTAGATTTGGGGTCCCTAAACCAGCAGCTTGTCCTTATGATACTGGAGTTTAGGGCCCCAAATGTAACAAATGAAAGTGGATAAAGACTCAAGTTGATCCAGGGGAAGGCAAACCCACCACTACAATGTAGACGCCTATTTCCCCACGAGAGGAAAAAATTCCTTCCCAATTTCAAATATGGCAATTAGAACTTGCTCGACACTTTATCCCAACAAATTTCTAAAGAAAGGCATCCAGGCCCATCTTGAATTTGGGGCAGTAATTTCTACAGTCTCTGTAAATTTGATAATTTGCCTTTATACTCTAATCCACCCATCCCCCATGTTGTGACCCCAGTTCTGTCCGTTTTTGTTGTTTTAATCTACCATAGAGGAGTCCCGGCCACCCTTCAGAGCTGCAGTCTGTGCACTGTGTATATCCCCAGCCTAATGTGCACTACTAAGTCGCTGATGGGGAGCACAATAGTTTCTCACAAGGCTTGTAAACAGAACTAAATATATCTATATAAAGTTTGGAGGAATCTTTGTTTTCCAGCGCTCAGTGCCAAGATATAAGAGCTTTCCCACATTCTGCAATAACCTAGAAGTTCATGCTATCCCCCATTGATTTCTTTTACACAGGCACAGACATCCACAACCAAATTCACTTCTACCTTCATAAAATTCTGTTTCATAAATTGTATTTCTAAAACATAAACCAGAACAGAGAAGTTACTAAATCTGGATCATTCTAAGGAATATGGTGCTGATTTTGAGGTGGATTCTGTTTCAACATTAACATCAAATTCCACCTTGAATCCGTCTCATTGTTTTCAATGGGTGGCAGAGATTGAAGCAGGGTGCTCAAAAAGCGTCCTGCGTTACCTTGCCGCGGGCCAGTCACAGCTCAAGATACACAACTGATCCGTGAGTGAAAGCGGCGCCATGGGGAGCCTGAGGCCCAGGAGAGGAATCTGAGGCAGAAGACTGCATTAAGGGTGCATTCACACGGAGTAACGTTCCGCGTGACCTGGCACGTATACGCCATGTGAGATTTTGAGCGCCGTATACACTCCCATTGATTTCAATGGGAGTTAGTCTCGTATACGCTGCGTTATTTTGTGGCCGTGATTTTGCGGCCTCAAAATAACACGGCGTATACGATCCAAGCTCCCATTGAAATCAATGGGAGCGTATACAGCGCTCAAAATCTCACACGGCGTATACATGCCAGGCCACACAGCTTATTTTATCCTCTGGGGTGCCTCCAGGAACCATGGAGAAGAAAAAAAAACAATGGCTGAGAAATTTAGTGTAAAGTCTGACAAAATCAAAATGAAATCTGCTATTTTGGGAAGATGCCCCAGAACAGGACATACGCCTTTTTTTTTTTTTCTTAAGCATTGGTGGTCCACATGAAAAAAAAAAGACATATGGTATATATCAGTGATGGTGAACACCGTAAAATCTGCTCCACAGTGGCCTCCACACAGTACAATCTGCTCCACAGTGGCCCCCATACAGTACAATCTGCTCCACAGTGGCCCCTATGCAGTACAATCTGCTCCACAGTGGTCCCCACACAGTATAATCTGCTCCACAGTGGCCCCCATACAGTACAATCTGCTCCACAGTGGCCCCCATACAGTACAATCTGCTCCACAGTGGCCCCCATACAGTACAATCTGCTCCACAGTGGCCCCCATACAGTACAATCTGCTCCACAGTGGCCCCCATACAGTACAATCTGCTCCACAGTGGCCCCCATACAGTACAATCTGCTCCACAGTGGCCCCCATACAGTACAATCTGCTCCACAGTGGCCCCTATGCAGTACAATCTGCTCCATAGTGGCCCCCATAAAGTACAATCTGCTCCATAGTGGCCCCCACACAGTACAATCTGCTCCACAGTGGTCCCCACACAGTACAATTTGCTCCAAAGTGGCCCCCACACAGTATAATCGGTTTCACAGATGGTGCCCACAGAGAGGTCTCTGATTGCCACCTATGGCACACGAGCCATAGGTTCGCCACCATAGGTATATATGGTCGTATTAAGGGGATTGTCCAGGAGTTTTGTTTTTTTTTGTTTTTTTTTTTAATGTAAAAGCCTCTCCTTAGGATAGCCCATAAATCCCCTATCAGTGAGGGGGTTGACACCCAATCTCTGCTCAGAGATGTTTGGTCCCCCTGTACTGTACTGTGCACGGAGCTAGAAGCGGATAACTTGGAGATATTACTGCTGCTCAAATTAAAGGCATGTTCACACTCAGGCTGATTTTGAGGCAGAATTCAGAAAGAAAAAAAAAAAAAATCACCCCACATTCTTTTCAATGGGAGTCAGTAGTAGTTTTTTTTTTCCTCCAGCTGATTTTTTTCAGTGAGAGGAAAAATAAAAGCGACATGACCTATCTTTAGGTGGATTCCATCTTGAAAAACACAACATGTTTTTTTTAAAGGGAAGTTTCCAGGTCCATACAGTGTGCTCGAGCAAAAAAAAACTGTGACAAAAAAACGCAAAAGTCAAACACGTCCTCTGGTATATGGAAAGTTTCCTGCTCCCCCTCCCCATCTGAGAACATGACACCGCCTGTTTAGTGAATATTTCTGTGTGTGGTTACTTAGCATTGTAAAGCAATTCACAGTGTTACTACATGGGCTAAATTTGTCCCAAATATCTAGGGACTTTTGTGTTTCCAGAGATTGCGATTTCCTTTCCCACAATCCATTATAACCCATTTATTTACCGTATTTTTCGTACTATAAGACGCACCTAGGTTTTAGAGGAGGAAAATAGCTATAAAAAATTTTGAAGCACAAAATGGTACAATATTTAATATATGGGAGTTGTAGTTTTGCAACAGCTGTAAGGCCACATTGACAGGTGACCCTGCAGCTGTACGGGGGATGCATAGAGCGTTTTTTTGCGGGGCCAGATGTACTTTTTAGTTATACCATTTTGGGGAATGTCTATTGCTCAGATCACCTTTTATTTAAATTAGAGGCAAAACGGTGAAAAAAACCCCGGCAGGTTTAGCACTTTTGATTTTGACGTTCACCGTACAGGAAAAATATTAGTAGATCGGGCATTTTCGGACACAGGGATACCTAATGTATATGTGTTTCAGTCATTTTCTACTGTTATATGTATTCTAGGGAAGGGAGGTGGTTAAGAACTTTTATTTAGTTTATTTTTTTTAAAGCTTTTTTTTTTTTTTTTTTTAACTATTTTATTAGTTCTCCCTCTTAGGGGGCTTGAACCTGCAATCATTTGATTGCATGTCCCATAGACAGCAATACAAGTGTATTGTCGTCTATGGGAGATTCTGTACATTATTACTGCGGATGGTCATGAACCAGCCGCAATACTAATATAGCTATGACAGGCCTGGGATCCTTCAGTAGGCTCCCAGTTGACATCAGAACAGGTCGGCTCCTGCGATATCGTCACGCAGGAACCGGCCTGCAACTTTACAGGCATGGGGCCAGTAGGGACCGGCCCCGGGGGGGGGGGGTATTTTACACTTTGGGGGGAAGGGGGGGGGGGTTAAGTTTTTATGCCCGCAATTAGAATGCATTCTGATTGCGGGCATTAGCTTCGGGCCTCCGCGTATAGCGGAAACCCAGTTGCCACTTTGCAGCAGAGCGGCCGCCATTACAGACCCGGCATCCGCTGTAATAGAACGACGGATGCCGGGGAGAGTTTTAGATGCCGACACAGGTGCCATCGCTATGCTCCTGCCCTGCAGGAAGCCAGCAGCGGCAGGAACGTGGCTATGCTGCAATTTCACTCCTCCACCCTCCCTCCACTCCACATTCGGACTATAAGACGCACCCTCATTTTACCCTAATCTATACATCGGTTAGTCTAGTTCTTTGCACAGTGTGTAGTGTAGTGCTGTGTGATCTGTACAGGCATGTTCACACTGAATTTATTTGTCAAAAATAGTAACGTGAAAATTTTTTGCCAGGCACCGCAGTAAAAAAGAAACGTCCTACTCATTCTTGATCCAAAGAAAGTGCCAAAATACAATTGGGTTAGAAAACCATGTAAAAGAAAAACTTCTTATTTCTTGAAGTGTTTTTTGAATTAGGTTTTTTCTGCTTCCAAAAACCTCATTGTGCACCTCCTCATTGCGTCCTGCAGGTGTCACTGTTGGTGCAATTGGCATTGGCTGTAAATAGAATTTAAAAAAAATTTCTATGTAAATTTTTTTCCCTCGAAAATTGAAATTAATAATACATGAATAATTCTGCTTAATGTCAACATGGATGATAATTTATAACAGATGCTGAAACGTTTACTGACATCTTTGTATGGTAAGAAGTGATAATGTAACAAAGCTACTCCACTTGTACTTACCAGTCTTTTAGAGCATATTCACATGTGCTGGATTTGTTGCAGAAATTTCTGCTAGTGACCCATTTAGGATGGGCCTAATCTACACCTGATCCAGGGGTGTAACTAGCAAAGGATGGGCCCCATAGCAAACATTTGACTTGCTCTTCTCACCCATGGCATTGCATCCTCATTCCTGGAACCCATACGGTATAATATACCATTTACATACACTACAATGTCCCACAATGGCTGCTACATATATAGTGTAATATCCATTAGTGCATACCTCCCAAATCTCAAAGAAAGAGGGACAAAATGTGTGGCGAGCTATGCGTGCCATGGCAAATTTAGCCCCACCCACTTCTACATTGACCCCACCCACTTTCACAATTTTTCTATGTACCCCCACACAGTATAATGCACCTATAGTCACCCTGGCATTATATGACCCCACATTATAATGTTCCCTTCCGTTTGCTCCACAATTTGAAGTCCCTCTCCTCGTCACCCAGATTAAATTGGGGGCAAATAGAGGGGGATATTATAAACTGGGAGCAACTAGAGGCAGACATGTCCTCCTCCAGCTACCCCCACGGTTTAATGTCCTCCACCAGTTGCCCCCAGTTTAATGTCTTCTTCATGTCTCACCAGTTTAATTGCCCCCTTCTTCTGCCCCAGTTTAATTGCGCCCTTCATTTGCCACCAGTTTAATGTTTCCTTTCATCTGCCACCAGCTTAATGCCCCCTTCATCTGCCCCAGTTTAATTGCCCTTTCATCTGCCACCAATTAAAGCCCCCCATCCATCCGCCCAGTTTAATTGCCTCCCTACATTTGCCTCCAGTTTAATTGCCATCTTTTTCTGCCCCAGTTTAATTGCCTAATTTATCTGCCACCAGTTTAATTGCCCCCTTCATCTGTCACCAGTTTAATGTTCACCTTCATCTGCCACAAATTTAATTGCCCCCTTCATCTGCCACCAGTTTAATTTCCTCCTTCATCTGCCACTAGTTTAATGTCTCCCTTTATATCTCCCCAGTCTAATGTCCCCCCACAATTTAACATAATAAAATCACTGATATTCACCTCTCCTAGCTGTCCCCTGCTGCTTCTATACAGAGAACTGCAGGCGCGATGTGAGTGATGTCATCACATTGCACCTACAGCTCCTGCTTCACCCTTGTATTCAACTCATCTGCATTCTCTCAGGACGCAGATGAGCTGAATATGGGACATGTCTCCCGCCAACCGGGATGGCGGGACAGGACCCGAATCCAGGACTATCCCACAAATTCCAGAATAGTTGGGAGGTATGAATAGTGGCCCTGACACACAGTATACTGCCCCCTAATGGCCCATCCAAACAGTATAATATCCCATAGTGGCATCTTCACACAGTGTAATGTCCAATAGTGACCCTTCCACACAATATAATGTCCCACCAGTGGTTGGTTCAAATATTGCAAAAATTTCAGGTTTGACAGAATCTTAAATTTTGGAATTTTGGGGTTTTTCAAGTCAGGGGAGAGCTGAAACTTTTTTTCTATTTTTTTTCTCATAGTGAATAAAGTCATAATGCAACCCTGAGGGTGCCATGACTGTTGAAACAAATTTTCACCTTCGGGGCCATGCGACTCCAGGGCCGCCATCAGGAATTTTGGGGCCCCATACAGCCTAAGTGTCTGGGCCCCCCCCCCCCCGCCATTTTAAAACTACTTTATTTTGCGACATACCAATTCTGTATTACATTTACCTTTATTTAGCAGCTTTACAAGGCCCCAGTTCCCTCTCCGCAGTGCCGCACACCCGATGCCCCAACAATCCCCCTTCCCCCCCCCGTCCACCTTCTAACATCTTTCCACTGCCCCCTGTACCCATACCTCCCAACTTTTGAAGAACCAAAAGAGGGACAAAATGTGCGGCGCGCTTTGCGCGCCGTGGCAAATTTAGCCCCACCCACCGTTATGTTGACTCCACCCATTCTCATTAATTTTTCATGTGCCTGCACACAGTATAATCCTCCTACAGTCACCCGTACATTATATGTCCCCCCTCTATCTCTCCCCCAGCTTCATATACACCCTTCATCTGCCCCCAGTTTCATGTTTCCCACCCAATCTCTGCCCCCAGATTCATGTCCTCCCATCCATTTCTGCCCCCAGTTTCATGTCCCCCCCCTCCATCTCTGCCCCCAGTTTCATGTCCCCCCCTCCATCTCTGCCCCCAGTTTCATGTTCCCCCCTCCATCTCTGCCCCCAGATTCATGTCCCCTCCATCTCTGCCCCCAGATTCATGTCCCCTCCATCTCTGCCCCCATTGTCATGCCGTCCTCTCCATCTCTGCCCCCATATTCATGTCCCCTCCATCTCTGCCCCCATATTCATGTCCCCTCCATCTCTGCCCCCATATTCATGTCCCCTCCATCTCTGCCCCCATATTCATGTCCCCTCCATCTCTGCCCCCATATTCATGTCCCTCCATCTCTGCCCCCATTGTCATGCCGTCCTCTCCATCTCTGCCCCCATATTCATGTCCCCTCCATCTCTGCCCCCAATGTCATGCCGTCCTCTCCATCTCTGCCCCCAGTGTCATGCCGTCCTCTCTCTGCCCCCAGTTTCGTGTTCCACATTACACTGACTGACTTACCTTCTCCTTCGCTCCCTCGCAGCTCTCTGCGCGCCTCTCTCTCACTGGCGCACAGTTATAGACGCGATGTGACGTCATCACATCGCGTCTATAAGCCAGTAGCGGAGGCGGCGAAGCGAGGAGCTGACACAGATCAGCTCCTCGCTTCAGCCGCATATGTGTCAGGGAGAGAGGCGCGCAGCGGCGAAGTGAGGAGCTGACCTGTGTCAGCTCCTCGTTTCGCTGCCGCCGCTGCTACTGGCTTGTAGACGCGATGGCTGAAGCGAGGAGCTGACCTGTGTCAGCTCCTCGCTTCGCCGGCTACTGGCTTGTAGACGCGATGTGATCACATCGTGTCTACAAGCCAGTAGCAGCGGCTACATGTCAGCTCCTCGCTTCAGCTGCATATGTGTCAGGGAGAGAGGCGTGCAGCAGCGAAGCGAGAAGCTGACCTTGTGTCAGCTCCTTGCTTCAGCCGCGTATGTCTTCAACTGAGATCTGCGTCCTCTGGATGCAGATCTGAGTTGAAATAGGACATACACAATGACTGCTATGGGCGCCTGGGGCCGGCACACGGTGGCGGGCCAAAACCGGGCCCCCTCCCCATTTTTCAATTTGGCCGGGCCCCTGATGCCAGTACCAGTAGTACTGCCCTATCGGCGGCCCTGTGCGACTCTATTGACTAACATGAGTGAAGGAGTCACAGAGTGATACTATATTAGAGAAAAAAAATCGTCAATCACAATAAATCCCCGGATCAACCTGTCATCTGTAACAATCTCTTTCCTATCATTTATAGTTAGATTCATTATAGCCTTCTATCCCTTTATAAGCGCTGATGTGGTCTCGTCCATTATTATCTCCTGGGGTAGGGCATTCCTAAACCGTCTTTGCTCCATCCGTAAAGCTCGTCCCCTGGTCGTCTGCAGACATCTCGCACAGTATAACGTATGTGCCAGTTCTTTGTACTGACCACACATACAGTATAGTTGTACATGAGATCGCCTGTTGTTCCCCTGCGCTTGTATTGCTGTGATAGTGATCTTTATAAAGAATAGCGCTTCTCCAAGTGTCAAAAAATAGACATCCTGGTTTTTAAAAGAATCCGGATATAAAAATCATTACAATCAACTTCAAAGCTTCTGATGTGGCGGTATCAGGAAACCTGTCCTGCCAGGACTTAGCTGGCATCCTGACCAGGCTGTGACACTAGAAGCTTCCATGGCTGAAATCACTTGTTCCCAGTGTAATCTCTCAGATGTCTCTTCTGGTGTTACAGTGTTTGGCATTTGGAAAACCTACGGCCCTAAGACCTTTCTATGACAATTCTACATCACATAGGTGAGATTTCTGGTGTCCACTCTGCATCTTTAACCCCTTCCCGCTCTGCGCCATACTATTACGTTGTGCTGAGCTTAGGGCTAGTTCACACGTGAATAGGGGGTGGCGGAATTTGGTCCTGAAAAAAAAGCTTCAGGAATTGGGAAGCGGTTTTTGGACATGAGGCGGTTTTTGGAGCGTTTTTTCCCTCCAGCACAGTGAATGGACCTTTAAAAACGCCTGGTCGTTTATTGGAAGGCGGTTTTCTGCCTCCTATTCAATTGCATTGATTTCCTGAGGCGGAATCCGCCTCAAGAAAGGTCATGTCGCTACTACATAGACCACTATTGTATGGAGGCGGATTCTGCATCCAAATTCCGCCCCACTGGCGCCGTGTGTACAAGCCCTTACAGTTAGGATTAGTTCACACGCAATTACACATGTGCATATTCCGTCGCGGCTGCCGCGACGGGATGCCGGTGCAGTGCACGGCATCCCATCACGGCAACATGCTGCTAGTGGAAAAAATAACGATAGTGGTCTACATAGACCACCAAAGTGAAAGGGCGGATTATCACGTGGATTCCGCGCCAAAAATCGCCCTGCTCCGTGTGAACTAGCCCTTAATGTTCAGCACCATAATAATACAACACTGTGGCTGTGACATTACTTGAGGCACTTGTATTACACAGCTGAGGCCGGGGACTAGCCATCAGAGCTACAAAATACTCAGACGCCAAAGGATTAACCCCTTGGATGCCTGTGATCAATAGCGTTCAGGGCACTTGGGCATGAGCATCTTGTCCCTGCCATCCCTTGGATCCCAAGAGGCTGGCATGGCAGCCATAAGGGCAACCAACAACTGCCGCTACCTATAACAAATTGGCAGCCTATATGCGGTGGGCTGTAATACAATGTACTGGGGATCAGAGATCCGAGGTTCAAGTCCTCTTGTGGGACAGGTTCGAAATGTTCAAAAAGTATTAAAAAAAAAAAAAGTTTAAAAAAACAAAACAAAACCTTTTTATTTAAAAAACACATAATGTAAACAAAAAGCTAGGTATCCCCATGTGTGTATTAGGGCTTGTTCACATCTGCGCCCGGGAGTCCGTTCTGCAGGTTTCCGTTTCCTGCACAAAACTGGACTGGAGACAGAAAAGAGTCGGACATGCAGTACTCTGTGTCCGGTTTTAAAAAAAACGGTTTCGCCGCGGAGAGCATAAAACGCTCACCGGCGCTCACGGCCGGATTCGGCATGACATGTTTCCGTCTTCTGCATGCAGAATACTGAAACCTGAGAACGAAGACCCGAACGCTAGTGTGAACCCAGCGTAAGTCCGCACTACACAAAAATAGTGTTACTTATCGTGTACAATGCAGAGTGAACACCATAAAAGCAAAATGCTAAAAAATTATATTATAGAATTGTGGGGTGTCTTCATAATTCACCCCCCAAAAGTTAATAGAACTGATCAAAACATTATATGTACCCCAAGTGGTGCAAAATTAAAGTACAACTCGTCACATAGAGAATAAGCCTTCAAATCAACAGAGATAAGAATTTATAAAGGCGGGTAAGGAAAATATGAAAAAGTCACCGAGCAGTAACGTACAAACTCCTGCGTCCTTAGAGGGTTAACGCCATTGTGAAGCTGGAAACCCGTGTTATGTCATAACAAAGGAACTTTGTATATCCTACGTAGCCAGAAAATGTGTGGGCGTTATTCAAAGGAAAGGAATATTTTAGTACACATTAAATATTTTCTTCTGAAATCATTTGTCCTGTTCTGTTACCTTCTCCGCCTTTGTTCTCTTCTAAGGCAGGGTTCAGACTACTGTTGGATTGCGTTATGAAAAAACCCAAAAAAACAGACACCTATCATAACGGACACAATGGACAGTAGCTGATGGCTATTAGTTACTGTCCCTTATAAGTCCGTTGCCCATAGACTTCAATGTTAAAAAAAATAAAAGGACTCATGCCATTTTTTCAAATGGACAGAAAAGTCCTGCATGTAGGATTTTTTTGTCCGCTGAAAAAAAACGGACTTGGGTGTAAACGAACACAAACAGACACTAACGGACACTAGATAAAATCCCATTGAAATTAATGGAAATTTTAACGGATTTCTGATTATCCGTTGCTAAAATCTTGTAACGGACAATAGCTGCGGACACTGCTGACCAGCGGTAGTGTGAGCGCCCCCTAAGGGGGCAAAGAGGCAGATTTGGACAGCG
The DNA here is from genome assembly GCF_031893055.1 of Leptodactylus fuscus. Lineage (NCBI taxonomy): Eukaryota > Metazoa > Chordata > Amphibia > Anura > Leptodactylidae > Leptodactylus > Leptodactylus fuscus. The sequence goes on along the minus strand of NC_134268.1, from coordinate 43,221,977 downwards.
GATTTCGCCTCAAAATCTGCCTCCATACAATGGTGGTCTATGGAGACCGCTAGCTTTCGTTTTTCTGCTAGCAGTTTTTTGCTGCTAGCAGAAAAAAAGAAGCGGCATGACCTTTCTTCAGGCGGAAGTGAATGGCAGGCGAAAAACACGTTGTGTTTTTGGCACGTTTTTTTGCAAAAAAACGCAAACGAAAACGCAACGCTTTTTTAATGGTCCATTCACTTTAGGGGAGGGGAAAACCGCCTGGTGTTTTCTGAAACAGTTTTTAGCAAAGACTGCTGCAGAAAAACGCCTCAAGGTAAAAAAAAACTGCTTTCTAATTAGGAAGCGGGTTTTTTCAGGACCAAAATAAGCCAGGCGATTTTTATGTGTGAACTAGCCCTAAAAGTGCTGAGAGTTGCCGCTCAGCTTATTCCCCCATACTACACAAGTTGCCCAACTCCTCAGTAATACTGGTTATGAACCCAACACTGCCATACATATTGTCTAGCTCTACTGCACCAGTAACTCAACTCTGCTATACCAGTGATCCAACTTTGTAATTCTTGTGGTCCTGTTCAGCTGCAACACTTGCCTAACTTAGCTCTACCTAAGGTCCAGTCCTGATACCCCAGAGATACAACTGTATTATACCAGTGAACCAACTCAGATTAGTTGCTGTATAGTTATTGCTCTATTTCATTGCTGCCAACTACAGCTCTGCTTCATCAATGCACAAACACAGCTCTACTACGATACATCACTGGACAACCACGGCTCTGCTTTGTGTCTGCACAACCACAGATTTGCTTCATCGCAGCACAACCATAGCACTGCTTTGTCACTGGGCAACCACAGCTCTGCTTCCTCACTGCACAACCACAGCTCTGCTTTGTCATTGCATTAACACAGCAGTGCTTTATTGCTACATTATAACTATACTAGCTGGTACCCGCGACTTGGTCTGCGGTGATTGTAGAAGTGGGTATATACAGGTGTGGGTAAGGTTTTCGTACTGTGTATAAGGGATGGGATATGAAATGTAACTGTGTATCTTGTATTTGCTATAATTCAGAGAATACGTGAGAATTTTGTGTTGAAGTTAATTTGTATTTGAGCTGCTATATATACGGTGTTGTGAGAAACTGTACATAGTGTCTTTGGGACAGAAGTGTTTGAAGTTAATATACCTCGATATCAAGTGATTATGAAGATAATCTTGTTTCCCTTAGTCCTAACAGCGGCACAATGTGGGGTATTTCTGCCCCTGTGTGCTGGTAGGACAGGCGGATATTTAATTAGCCAATCAAATGCGTGGCAGGCCCTATAAGAGGGCACAAGAACCTCCCCTCTGCGTGTAAATACAAAAGTACCTCCATAACATTTATATACAGTTTTATACATAAGATATGATTCCCAGGGTGGGAAATCTTGTGCCGCTGTTAGGACTAAGGGAAACAAGATTATGTTCATAATCACTTGTTCCCTGTCGTCCGTACCAGCGGCACAATGTGGGGATATAGCAAGCAGGTCCCCAAGATGGGTGGGACTAACCCATGACTGAACTTAAAACGGTCTGGGCAAAGGCAGTGGAATCTGCCACTTGGTCCTTCAGGTGGTAATGCCGGATGAAGGTGGATTCAGATGCCCAAGAGGCAGCTGCGCATATTTGGTCCACAGACAAAGCACTTCTTTCTGCCCATGAAGTGGACACTGCCCTAGTTAAATGGGCATGAAGGAAAGATGGAGCTGACAGCCCTTGGGCGGTATAGGCGACTCTAATAGTGGAGAGGAAGATCTCCATCGCTTCTGAATCCACTATAAATCCGAGGAATTTTCTTCGGGTGGATGGAACGATTTCGGACTTCTCCCAATTGATAATCCATCCTAACTCCTGTAGGAAGTTGATGGCAAGGTTGAGCTGCTGGAGGAGGACAGCTGGAGACTGAGCTTTCAGTAGCCAGTCGTCTAGATAAGGGACGATGAAAAGACCCTGAAGTCTGAGGGCCGCGGCGACCGGAGCAATCACCTTGGTGAATACCAGTGGGGCGGATGTTATGCCGAATGGCAGAGCTGTGAATTGACAGTGCTCCCTGTGGCCGGCCATAGAGACGGCAATCCTGAGGAACTTCCTGTGGAAATGAGCAATGGGGACATGTATAGGCGTCCTTCAAATCGAGGGTAACCATCACCTCTCCTGGCTGAAGAAGCACAGCCACGGAATCCATGGTTTCCATTCGAAATGACCTCTTCCTGATAAACCGATTGAGGTACCTCAGGTCTATTATCATCCTCCAGCCCCCGGTGACCTTGGGGACCAGAAAGATGGGGAGTAGACTCGCAGACCATGGTCTGAGGCTGGTACCTTCTCCAGGGCGTCCTTGGTAACATATTCGGCGACCGAGGCTTCTAGACTGGCCTGCTGAGAAGGTGGAAGAGTTCGGGTGAAAACGAACCGATCTGGAGGTGGAAGATGAAAGTCGATGTGATACCCGTGCTGTATGATCTTCAACACCCATGGGTCTTGGATATGGGTGAACCATGCTCTGGAAAAGGAGGAAAAACGTCCTCCCACAGGAAGAGGGGCCACAGGGAGCTGCCCCACATCAAAACTCAGGCTTCCTCTTGGTGTCCTCCTTGGAAGCGCCACGACCAGCTCCCCTAGGGCGATATCTAGAACGCCGCTGTCGGGAGGGGTGTCTATAATTAGAGGAAGAACCTCTGCCTCTAGAGGGAGCACGTCTGCCCCTGGATGCTTGAGGTAGGGACCTTCCCCTACCTTCAGCTAATCCCTCCATAATGGCGTCTAAGCGTTGGCCAAACACCCTTCCCGGCTCAAAGGGGAGAGCACAGAGAGCTGCTTTAGACGCAAAATCTGCCCACCAAGGCTTTAGCCAAAGGGGTCTACGGGCCGTAGTAGACAACGCCATAGATTTGGCGGAGATTTTTAATTGATGGCGGGAGGATTCCGCCAAGTAATCTGCAGCCCTATGAACTCTTTTCATAGAGGCCAGAATCTCATCTCTGTCTACGCCCGAGTCTATATCCCGCTCCAAGGCGGCTAAGCGGTTGAGGCTATGGCCACAGAGGCTTGTGCGGAGGAAGCTGAGTAGACCTTCTTCAGAACGGAGTCCGCCCTACGATCCAGAGGGTCCTGAAGATTTGAACCATCTTCCAAGGGCACCAGGGTTCTGCGAGACAGCTTTGCTACGGCCAAATCCACCTTAGGGGGAGGCCCCCAGAAATCCCACTGGGCAGTGTCAACAGGAAATAAGCTCTTGAAAATCCTGGAAAGCGAATGTCCTTTTTCTGGCTGCATCTCGGCCCACTGTAGACCGGATGGACTTCAGCAGCCTGCCCGTGTGTTCATAATGGAACGCAGGTCTGCTGGAAATGACTGAGTCGTCCTCGGAGGAATCATCCTCTGCCACCCGCAGGTGTTCCAAGGGGGGGAGAGACGAGGAACGGTGCTCAGAGAATGGTCTCTTGGTGAGCTGAGACAAGGTGGAATGGATACCCTTGAGGGAATCATCCTGCAAAACAAAAAGGAGAGTACAAGCAAGGGAAAAACTATTTACCCAAGCGATGCCCAAACTCACCATCTCCTTGACCCAGGCCATCATATCTCTGGGAGAGGGCTCCACAGGTGGAGGACCTCTGCACCCGCGACAACGGGCCCACTCGTAGCCTTAAAATAATAGGCAAGTTATAGGACCAGTAGTACCCCGCAGGGAACAACCTTTCAAGCCGCTACCTACCATCAGGGAGCGGTGTGTTGCAATCGAAGCAGGAAAGATGTTTCCTCTTGGAAGAGGTTTTTCTCCTACCATCAACAGAAGGGGTAGTAGAGGATGACATATCCTACAGAGAGAGATAATAGACCATGCAACACTGTCACCATGACATCATACCAGCTTTAAAAAAGGGTAGATCTTACCAGGTCCTGTAGACCGGACAGCGAGGTGACGGATCCCAATAAAGTTTGCAAACTGGCAAAGAGTTCAAGATCAATGAACACCACAATCGCACGCCTTCAGCAGATACTGCAGGAAGGTCTCTGACACCAGGCCAGCCAGCCTCTTAATTCTGGCCGGCTGGAAGTGGGCGGAGCCACAATCAAAGCAGGTGAGGCAACCTGCCCAGACAACTAACCCTGTAATCAGGGGTCTGCAAAGATATACATTCCCCCCCCACCAAGAGGCCCTTAACCCGGGCACTTACCCCCACATCTCCCCGTCTTTTCTGGCCTTTAATAAGGCCTGAATCTCCCCTGAGCGAGCGGCCGCCGGCGCCAGGCAGTTGCCATGGCGCCATGATACTTCCGGCGAAACTGGAAGTGCGCGCTTACAGCAGTCGTCTTACAGCGGCAGTCCACGTGGCCACCAGAGGCGGCATGCGGAGTCCCCGGACTCTCACCAAAATGTCAGGTAAGTCACAAGGAGCGGGGGAAGCGGAGGAGAGGGGGGGCGGGGGGGATAGAGGGGGGTAGCCACACATGGCTAACAAGCACCTTCTCCCTGCAGGGCACAGAAGGTGACAAGAAGAAAACAACCGCTCAGGAGGTGAGTAATCCTGCTGAGCTTCTCTAAGAGGACACAAGTCCTCCCACCTGTCCTCTGTCCACACAGGACAAAAAAAAACACACAGAGGGGAGGTTCTTGTGCCCTCTTATAGGGCCTGCCACACATTTGATTGGCTAATTAAATATCCGCCTGTCCTACCAGCACACAGGGGCAGAAATACCCCACATTGTGCCGCTGGTATGGACGACAGGGAAACGACATTGTATGCTTTGTTATTTTCTGCCAGTAGTGTGTTGACATTTTTTTGTTTTTAAAAGTTGCCATATTCTGATAGCAGTCACTTTTTTATTTGTCTGTGTCAGGGGTTGTGTTTTTTTGCGGGGCCGGGTGTAGTTTTTAGTTGTTGCATTTTCGGGAAATGCTATTGGTTTGATCACTTTTGATTGATATTTGTATGATAATGAAAATAGTGAAAAAACTGCAGTTTTGGACTTTTCAGTAAGTTCGCCGCTACGGCGTTAAGCGTCCAGGCAAAATATTTGTATAGCTTTATAGAGCGGGCGATTTCGGACACAGGGATACCTAACATGTATGTGTTTCACAGTATTTAACTACTTTTATATGTGTTCTAGGGAAAGGGGGGGGGGGATTTGAATTTGTAATACTTTTTATTTTTTATTTTTTTTCCTTTTTTTTGTTTTTGTTTTTGCATTTATTAGACCACCTAGGGGTATTGACATGGGTGGGCGGTGTCGCAGATTGTCAGAGCGGTGGAGGTCGGCAAACATGGCTGCTCCGGAGCGTTAAAGAGAGCCTCCTGGAGTATTGTTAAGGTGAAGGGCAAAGTGGTAAAGTATATGTATATGTGATTGTGTGGGGTTAGGGGCGAGGCTGTAGAGGGCAATATGAATTTTGTGGCTTGCTATGGTCCAAAGTGTGTGAGATTGCAGAGATGGTGGTGTGAGTTTGGGTTTTGTGGGGGTCCTGGCACAAACGTATGTGTGCTATTGTGACGAAAAGTAGCCTATTGCGCAATCGGGTGTATTAACTATGTTTGTGGAAACTTTCAGCCAAATTGGTCGAGCGGGTTTTGCGTGATTGAGGAACAAACATCCAAACATCCAAACACACAAATCCACAAACTATTGTTGCTCTAGAACCAGCACTACATCCTCAGACTCTGCCTAGCCAGCACTGCTGCATTGCTTCCTTCTGCCTGTGTTCCCTCAGAATTACCGGGTATTTGACAATTGCTTAGTGGCTGACACCAAGTATGAACACAACAATATTGACCCTATGTTAAAGAGGACCTTTTAGGTCCTCGGGCACATGTGGTTTTATATACCACTAGAATTCGCTGAATTCAGTGCACTGTTGGCTTTCCCATTATGTGTGCAGGTGCAAGACATATCGGTGCAGTTACCGATCTCTGCCACTGTCAGAAGGGTGTTCCTGGCAATCTACCGGGGCTGTGAGGAACGCCACCCCTGACTGTACTCGTCCATAGCCCTGTACTGTCACAGTTTGGCGTTATCACTGGGTGGTAAGGAATGCCCCTTTCTGACAGTGGGCAGAGATGTAATGCTACCAATATCTCCAGCACCTGGGCACATAAAAGGAAAGCCAACAATAGCTGAATTCAGCGCACTGTCGGCTTTCTAGCGATATATAAACCCATATGTGCCCGAGGATATGAAAGGTCCTCTATAAGCAACTGCTGTGAAGTTTTGAGTTTAGTTATATCTTTATAGAACATGAGATTTCTCTTCAAATTCACAGATCTCTGGCATATTGCAGCAGGTTTTCCTTCAGGATTTCTTTGTAGGTCTACATTCATATGATAGGTGAGAAAAATGTGCGTGAAAAACATCCTTTTTTTCACAGTCATTTTGCACCCAAGGGGTGGCCATTTTCATGGATCCCTTATACATTGCAGTGTATGGAGAGATCTGTGGAAACACACAAATATAGAGCAAGACTAATATTTTGATGGTATAATAACAATATAATATACTCCACAGAGCCCCCTACAGTATAATATACTCCACAGAGCCCCCTACAGTATAATATACTCCACAGAGCCCCCTACAGTATAATATGCTCTGAAAGCCTCAGACAAACCCCGAGAGCAGTGGCGTAAGTACCGTGGTAGCAGGGGTAGCTGCCACAGGGCCCGGGCCATTAGGGGGCCCAGTGACAGCCACTATCTTTAATAGGCCTGTTACTGGCTAAAGTATCTCTAGTCGGTAACAGGCCCAGGCCCGACGTTGGCGGGGGGGGGGGGGGGGCAAATGGCGCAAACTGGGCAATTTGCCAGGGTCCCTATACCCTCAGGGGCCCCATACTTTCCCTACCATAAGGAGAAGATCAGCAGCAGAGAAATCATCTGCAGATGCAGGGGCTGCCAATTGCTTCTTGTAAAGTTTCCTTTACACAGCAGCTTTCTGTGCTGCCCCTCCCCCTCCTCAGCATCGGAGTGTGAGAGGAGAAGTCGATGTAGCTCTCTTTACTGCCAGACAGCTGCACAGAAGTTTCCTCCATGTCCTGTTCACCCAGCCATTCAGCCACATGTAAGTATGTTTTTGGGTAAAATATGTATAAATGTGTATATGTGTTTACATTATGAGTCTTACATACTGTGTGAGTCCTGTATGTGTCTAGATAGGTGTGTATATGTTGTATATGACTGTATGTGTGTGAATAGATGTGTATATGTGTAAGTATATACAGCATATCAATGTCTATCTATCTATCTATCTATCTATCTATCTATCTATCTATCTATCTATCTATCTATCTGTCTGTCTGTCTGTCTGTCTGTCTGTCTGTCTGTCTGTCTGTCTGTCTGTTTTTGCTTTTATACATAGACCCCAGAGTATGATAGGTGGAGGCCCAGGTGAGGTGAGTAAAAGTAACAAACAGTTATACTCACCTTGCTTCATCTGTCCTGGGCAGTGACTCTGGCATGCCCCATGTCATCCTAATCACAGGCCTCAGAGGTGAGCCCGGGATATGTGCCAACAGCTGCTGGCCAGAAGAGGCAAGAGGAGGACCTTGGAGACCACCGGTGGTGAATATAAGAGGGCCAGGCCGATGTTGCTCATACAAAAATAATGGTTGTTTTAATATCTGAGTTAAATAAACAATATTTTCAGCATTTTCTGCTTTGTGCTGCTTCTGATCTGAGTTGTCAGCCTCTTTCCCCTCTTCTGACAACTGACAATACACTGTAGTTCCTTTTCACTTTCCCTGTAGGAGTCTGCTCAGCTATACGGTCATGTACTGCTGCTCTGAAGTGAGCACAGGGTCACTATGTATGGGATCAATTCTTAACATCAAATAATATAAATTTTTTATGATTTATGCCATGAATATGATATTGACTGGTGTTACATCCCATTAATTAAAAGTGATTTCTGTTCCACAAGCCAATTTTAATGCTATTCTCATGGTAACTCATCAGTAAGGGTCTGACACCTAAACCCTGCACTGTTCAGCTATTTCAGGCAACCTCTGGTGCCAAAACCTATACATATATAGTGGCCGCATTGGAGTACTGCAATTCTGGGCACCAAAAAAACTCATTAAATCCAGTGCAATATTATAAGCCATATAATATGGAATAGGTAAGGGATTGAATATATTTATTACGCAATATAGATTGTGTTATACTATACAGAGTGGTTAATCTTTCCATAGCCACTTACAGGACATTAATATAGCGCCTCCCCATGTACATTTTCTCAGAACTAACCTAAGGTGGATTCCCTGTGAGTCTGTAGCCTGAGGCGGAGCATGGAACTATAAAATAGCATTTACTACTGAGTCACGACAGATAAGGAAATCAATCTGAGATCTCATCTAAAGGTCTTTTGGGAATATTTAGGGCGGGTATGATCGGCTGTTTCCCAAGACCTGCCCTTGTTATTTGTATATACTGGTGACTACAATGTTGCAAAACGTAACAGGCTTAAAGTGTAAAATGTAATGATTTTTTTTTAACTCAGTAGTACAGATGAAGGGAACATACTTTACAATATACAAGAAAAGTGCCTGTGTCCTTAACTATTCCTGTCTTTGTATCTGAGTATTTAGGATTAGTTTACAATGAAATCTATGGAGAGAAGGAGGGAAGCTATTTCTGTTAGGAGAAGGCTGGATAGAAATTCCTGATAACCCAGTCGTATTGCACAAGAAATTGTCTCTCTATAGAGTAGATGACTCTTATTCTCTCCCTTTCCTCCTCCCTTCCCTCTCCATAGTCTTCTGTTTGTACAGATTTGATCAGTGGTAAAAGGAGGTATAGGAGTGAAGAAACAAGCCATTTTCTTTAATAAAGTATACTACAAAGAGAAAAATAGTTTAGTTATATCTTAATGGTCCAGTGGTTGTTTTTTTGTGAGATGAGCTGCAGTTTTTTCTATTTGGGGTACACAATAATTTGTATTTGTATCTTTTGGGTGAGGAAAAGGAAGCAATGTTTTATTTTTCTGGGTTTTATGCTATGCACTCTGCCATAAAAAAATAATAAGTTAACTTTATTCTAAAGGTCAAAGTACAGTTACCCTAAATATATAGATGACACCAGATCGCTGGACGCCCAGGAGAGGTGAGTATAAATGTTTGTTATTTTTACACACCTCCCCTGGGCATGCTTTTATCTCTGGATCGTTAGGAGCTGCTTTGGGGATGGGGCCCTGGTCTCGTACCCTGTCTGCCCCCCGTAAAGTCAGCCCTGGTCACAGGTACAATATACTGCAGTTCATATGTATTGTAGTATCGTACTAGTTACCAAGCACAAGAAATTGTCTCTCTATAGTGTAGATGTCTCTTATTCTCTGAGAGCTCTCCCTTCCCTCTTCATAATCTTCTATTTGTACCCTTGAGGGTTCTGAAAAATGTAAAAATCATGTGCCACTAGGCCCCTTTCCGATAGCAATGAGGCCAGGTCCCTGGGCCGGTGGGCCAGTCTGAGGCTGTTTGGAACAATTTAGCAAGCTAGCAGAGTCACCAAGTCATGGGTGAGAAGAATGCCTATTCCTGGAGGATTGATGTCCACCTAGACAGAGTCAGTCTACCAGGAGTAGTCACGCATCTCAGTGAAGACTGCAGGACTCTGCTAGCCCAATACATAGAAACAAAGGTGTGTTTGGAATATTCTTCAAACATCCCACAGCAGCATGGTGGCATTTTATGGCTCAGAATATGATGGCATATGTATTCCTTATTCCTTTACTCTGTGTGACTATTATACAAAGACATATCAAGATGTTAAATTGTTCCATATGGCCTCAGACTGGCCCACTGGCTCAGGTAGTCCCGGGGGCCTGGCCACATTGCTATTGGAAAGGGGCCTAGCGGCACATGACTTCTCCCTCCTCCTCCCCCCCTCTCTATAAACAACATTGTAAACAGATACTGGTTGTGTGTGGAGTATAAGCCATAATCATATAGCCATATAAGGGCTCGTTCACAGGGGCAAGAGGGGGCGGATTTTGGCGCTGAATCCACGTCAGAATCTACCCTCTCACAATAGAGGTCTATGTAGACCGCTAGCTTACTTTTTTCCACGAGCGGTATGTTCCTGCTCACGGAAAAAAAGAAGCGAGCTGCCCTTTCTTCAGGCGGATTCATTTGGGCCCATTCATTTGGGCCTACTCCGAAGCAGGAAGCCGCGTCAAAATCAGGACCAGAATATGCCCCCCTTGCCCTTTGAGAACTAGGCCTAAGAAGTAAAGACAGAAGTAATAGAAGATACGGGCACTTTTCTTTAGTGAAGTCTATTACAAAGATTGTTCCCGTCACCTAAACTATTTATATATGAAAAAATGAATACAAGTTAACTTTAAACTCTGAGTAGAGTAATAGGGATTTCCCATCAAGACCAACCTTATCCATATGTCCTATAGAGAAGGGTTGCCTGTTTAGGAGTCCCCGTATATAAGTCAGAGAGGACAGCCACTAACAACTGTTTGGTTATCTCAGGCCATCTATGTATCACATGGACAACTATACAATACATCTGTGTAACATTACAGCCATTGCAAGTCACTACATATACTCTGCAAAATGCACTGTTTGCCTGGGGGTATAGGGAGGTGACTGTGTGGAGATCGCGGAGCAGCTCTCAGACTTATGGGAGTTGTCTGTAAAGCGACAACCCCAATGTAGGTGCCAGACCAAGCTGGAAGGTGAGAAAGCAGCTCAGCCCAATTCACAGACGTAGGGGAAATTTAGTATCACAATATAATCATTCAGTATATCAGTTATATCACTATGGCTGCTTCACTCTATCTATCTAGTAAATTATGAAAAAATTGGACATTTCCGTGTTGTTTCTGTATCCAATCTGTGTGTTATCCAAAGGCTTGGACTGGCCTACAGGGGGGACTGGTGAATCCACCGGTGGGTCCCTTATCCAGGGGGCTATTAGGCCCATAGACCCTCAACCCTTGCACAAGTGGTGCATAGCACAGTACACTCACTGCACTAAATACGGATAGACAGAATGTCCAGGAATGACAATTCTGGGCCAGAAACTGCGACGTCCCCGCTCCTTTCCTTTCCTTTCCTGGGACTGCAGAGGTCAATGATTTGCCATAGCGGCGAGGATCACAAATATTTCTAGCAATATTTGCATTTACCTGTATAGGGGGCCCCAGGTCACAATGAATTAGTCTGATACTGTCCATTTGTGTGTCAACCTTTTGTGTTATATCCACAAGAAAAACAAAGCCCAATGTATGGTCTGTATTTTTCAGCATTACTTAGAAATGAGTGAGAAACTCCCAGCACGGGATGACATTTATGTGGTGTTTTTTTCTTTTTTTACAGATACATAGACTTGAATGGCCAAGATGAGTAGAGAAAAGAGAATGTAATGGCTCCGTGTGCTGTCTGTATGTCATCCGTTTTGGAAAGATAGCACACGAACAGAAAAGAACTTAGTGTGAAAGGTCCCTACATGTGCCTATGCACCTTCAATATCTGTTGTCTGAACATGTGTTTGGCCTACAGCTATTCTGCCTGACCACGCCATACACATACATGCTTTATCAGTTTTAAGGCTGAGGCCCCACATTGCGGATACACAGCTTTTTTTTGTAGTAGATTTTGCTGCGGTTTTTTGAGCTATAGCCAGGAGTGGATTGAGCAGAAGGCAGAAGTATAAGAACTTCCTATACATTCCCCATTCCTTATGTAGCTATTCTTGGCTTTGGCTCAAAAAATTGCAACAAAATCTGCAACAAAAAAAGCTGCGTTTCTGCAATGTGGGGCCTCAGCCTAAGTCAGGTATACATGTGTTACCAATGGAAAGAGTGGCGTAAGCAGCTTCCAGACACCTCCTTATAATATACAGTATTGGAAATCAACATGCCTCATTCTTCTTTCCCAAGACATGATCTGTTGAAAGAGATTGGTATGCCCCCATTTACATTAGGCTGATATGGGCGACTTTTCACTAAAGTGTATGGGCACCTTAAGTCATTAGTAGAGATGAGCGAGTAGTATTCGATTGAGTAGGTATTCGATTGAATACTATGGTATTCGAAATACTCGTACTCGATCGAGTACCACTCGCTATTCGAACGTAAAAGTTCGATGCAGAACCAGCATTGATTGGCCGAATGCATCGGGCCTGGGCAGAGCCGACTGCGCATGCCCGCTTGTAGTGTGGGCATGCGCAGTCGGCTCTGCCCAGGCCCGATGCCTGGAGAGTGAATTCAGAGCCGGAAGATACCGCGGGGACGCTGCACGGAGAAGACTTCTCAGAGGATCCAGCCCGACCCTCACTCGTGGACTTGGTAAGTACAATTTGATCAAACGTTGCCTACCCCTGAAACGAGCATTTTCCCCCCATAGACTATAATAGGGTTCGATATTCGTTTCGAGTAGTCGAATATTGAGGGGCTACTCGAAACGAATATCGAACCTCAAACATTTTACTGTTTGCTCATCTCTAGTCATTAGACATCTATGGTCAGTGCCACTAGTTTCTATTTGCACATTAAATGTACTTTCTAGTACAGTAATATAGTGTTATAATACCATGTCACCGCTTACACCGCTCTTATCTGCCGTGCTCGTGATAATGGTATTAAATCTACTTTACAAGTTCCTAAAAGCTTTTATTGATGGGATTTGCGCCAGCATTTTCCCAGTGTGATAACAGCCTGTTTACTTTCCTCACTTTTTCTTGTAATTTCACTCTTTATGGATGATTTGTATAAATGTTACCTATATTATTTTTCTTTATCTTGTGTTGCTTATATAGCGCCAACATAAGCTGCAGCTCTGTACATATAGAAATTATTCTCATCGGTCACCTTGACTTTAGTCATTCACTCATTTATCTTTCTTACAAATAATTCAAAGAACTGGGTCATGTTAGTAGACATAATATGTAACCATGCAGAGACATGAAAACAAAGAGCCTGTCAGTGGAGCCGTTGACTATAAGATTGAGGACCTACAAGTTGCTGCAAGCTGGGAAAGTCCTGTTAAGTGCAAGAACTTTACAATCCTATTAATATTATAAATGTGAAAGTTTGTGAGTTTGTGGGTTTGTGTGTTTGGATTTTTGCATGTTCGGATGTTTATTCCTCAATCACGGAAAAAACGCTCGACCGATTTGGCTGAAATTTTCCACAAACATAGTCATTACACTCGATTAAACAATAGGCTACTTTTCGTCACAATAGCGCACATACTTTTGTGCCAGGACCCCCACAAAACCCAAACTCACACTACCATCTCTGCAATCTCACACACTTTGGACCATAGCAAGCCACAAAATTCATATTGCCCTCTGCAGCCTCGCCCCTAACCCCACACAATCACATATACATATACTTTAACACTTTGCCCCTCACCTTAACGATACTCCAGGAGGCTCTCTTTAACGCTCTGGAGCAGCCATGTTTGCCGACCCCCACCGCTCTGACAATCCGCGACACCGCCCAACCATGTCAATACCCCTAGGAGGTCTAATAAATGCAAAAAAAAAAAGTTTTAAAAAAGTAAAATAAATATAAAAAAATAAATAAAAAGGATTAGAAATTCAAATCACCCCCCTTTCCCTAGAAAACATATAAAAGTAGTTAAAAACTGTGAAACACATACATGTTAGGTATCCGCGCGTCCTAAATCGCCCGCTCTACAAAGCTATACAAATATTTTTCCTGTTCGGTAAACGCTGTAGCGGGAAAAATGGTCAAAAGTGCCAAACCGCCATTTTTTCACTGTTTTGATTCTGCTACAAATTTGAATAAAAAGTGATCAAAGCAATAACATTTCCTGAAAATGGTAGAACTACAAAGTACACCCGACCCCGCAAAAAAAGACGCCCTATACATCCCCGTACACGCATGTATAAAAAAGTTACGGCTGTCGGAATATGGCGACTTTTCAAAAAATAATTTTTTAACACAGTTTTGGATTTTTTTTAAGGAGTCAAAATGTAAATAAAACCATAGAAATTTGGTATCCCCGGAATCGTACCAAAACACAGAATACAGGGGACAGGTCATTTTGGTTGCACAGTGAACGCCGTAAAACCAAAGCCCGTAAGAAAGTCGCAGAAATGCATTTTTTCTTCAAATCCACCCCATTCTGAATTTTTTCCCTGCTTCCCAGTACATTATATAGAATAAATAATGGCGGCATCATGAAGAAAAATTTGTCCCAGGAAAAATTAAGACCTCATATGGCTCTGGGAGCGGAGAAATAAAAAAGTTATGGGGTTTAGAAGGAGGGGAGTCAAAAACGAAAATCAAAAAATGACATCGGCGGGAAAGGGTTAACTTCAAATACTTCTGTCCCAAAGTCACTATGTAAAGTTTCTCACAACACCGTATAGCAGCTGAAATACAAATTACATTCAACACAAAAGTCTCACGTACTCTCTGAATGACAGCAAAACAAGATACAAAGTTACGTTTCATATCCCATACCTTATACACAGTACGAAAACCTTACCCACGTCTGTATATACCCACTTCTACAATCACCGCAGACGAAGTCGCGGGTACCAGCTAGTTTGTAATAAAATTCTTACTGAAAAAAATTGAGCCACACAATATATAACCACATAATATAATATACACACACAATATATAACCACATAATATAATATACACACATAATATATAACCACATAATATAATATAGCCACAATATATAACCACATAATATAATATAGCCACAATATATAACCACATAATATAATATACACACACAATATATAACCACATAATATAATATACGCACACAGTATAATATAACCACATAATATAATATAAGCACACAGTATAATATAACCACATAATCCTATTAATATTATAAATGTGAAAGTTTGTGGGTTTGTGAGTTTGTGTGTTTGGATGTTCGGATGTTTGTTCCTCAATCACACAAAACCCGCTCCACCGATTTGGCTCAAATTTTCCACAAACATAGTTAATACACCCGATTGCGCAATAGGCTACTTTTAAACGCACATATGTTTCGCACAGGACCCTTACAAAAACACAAACTCACAGCAGAATCAATGCAATGTCACACATTTTGGACCACAGCAAGCCCCAAAACTTCATATTGCCCTCTATAGCCTAGCCCCTAACCTCACACACTCATATTTATAGACACTTTAGGACTTTCACCCTCACCTTACCCATACTGCAGGAGGCTATCTCTTTCACTGTCCGGCACAGCTATCTTTGCTGACTCCCACCGCTGTGAGGATCCGCGGCACCGCCCACCCAGCCACTACACTGTCTTCACAGGAGCATGCGCATCTCAGCCATATACACAACGTGTTTCCAGCACGCCACCATTTTGCGCCTCCACCTTAGGCCGCAGCACCCGAAAGACTCGCTCCAGCCCGCAACACTCCCCGACGGCACTCACACCTCCCGGCTGTTTCGTCTGCACGATCCCTCCACCTACCCGACACTGGTAAGTTCCCCTAGCATGCTTGCATTACCAGGACTTCTGGCTTCTACACTCCGCTCTACTGTTTCCACACACCACCAACACCTTACACCCCATAACAATAATAACACCCATCTCCCTCACTGCCCTATCCATCGATTTCTCCTCCGTAAAACACCTCACAATAACTTGCACCTCACTTCACACTTTGCCCACATACGCCGTACTACCAGGTCCCATACCGCTGGGGTTGGTATGGCGCGCGCCCGCGGCCGAGATGGGGGGGGACAAGATACTGGGGGCAGAGAAGGGGGGGGGAAGATACTGGGGGCAGAGATGGGGGGGGGACAAGATACTGGGGGCAGGCCCGCTCTGGCCACAAGTAGAGGGGCGTTGGGGCCCATGGGCCACGCTGCAGGTGGTTTGCACAGGCATCAGGGGGCCGCCGACGAAGTCGCAGGTTATAGCTAGTATAATATACACACATAATATATAACCACATAATATAATATAGCCACAATATATAACCACATAATATAATATATGCACACAGTATAATATAACCACATAATATAATATACACACACAGTATAATATAACCACATAATATACGCACATAATATAACACCCTCTATGCTGCTTCTGAGTGCAAAAGAGAGTGTTAGGAAGTAGAATCTCCTGTTTTCTCTGTGTGCAAGGTGTGGAAGACAATTATATCAGATATTCTGCACTTATTGGCTGATGGGAAGGTTACCTGAAATAACTCGTATACTTCAAGTAATTTAAAGTATTATCAGAGATAAGTAAAAGTCCTACAGATCTGCCCATAAGCTTCACTAGTAGTTGTAGTGAATGTGACTCAGGCAGGGTGTGTAACCTCACATGGCCTTAGGTCTACTCCACCCCATCACAATATCATACCTCCCAACTTTTGAAGAACTGAAAGAGGGACAAAATGTGCGGGGCGCATAGCGTGCTGCGGCAAATTTAGCCCCGCCCACTTTTGTAATGACTCCGCCCACTCGTTAATTTTTCATGTGCCCGCACACAGTATAATCCTCCTACAGTCACCCGTAAATTATATGTCCCCCCTCTATCTCTCCCCCAGTTTCATATACACCCTTCATCTGCCCCCAGTTTCATGTCCCTCTTCCATCTCTGTCCCCAGATTCATGTCCCTCCATCTCTGCCCCCAGATTCATGTCCTCTCCATCTCTGCCCCCAGATTCATGTCCCCACATCTCTGCCCCCAGATTCATGTCCCCCATCTCTGCCCCCAGATTCATGTCCCACATCTCTGCCCCCAGATTCATGTCCCCCCATCTCTGTCCCCAGATTCATGTCCCTCCATCTCTGCCCCCAGATTCATGTCTTCTCCATCTCTGCCCCCAGATTCATGTCCCCACATCTCTGCTCCCAGATTCATGTCCCCCATCTCTGCCCCCAGATTCATGTCCCACATCTCTGCCCCCAGATTCATGTGCCTCCATCTCTGCCCCCAGATTCATGTCCCTCCATCTCTGCCCCCAGATTCATGTCCCTCCATCTCTGCTCCCAGATTCATGTCCTCTCCATCTCTGCCCCAGATTCATGTCCCCCATCTCTGCCCCCAGATTCATGTCCCCCCATCTCTGCCCCTAGATTCATGTCCCCACATCTCTGCCCCAGTTTCATGTCCACTCCATCTCTGCCCCCAGATTCATGTCCCTCCATCTCTGCCCCCAGATTCATGTCCCCACATCTCTGCCCCCAGATTCATGTCCACTCCATCTCTGCCCCCAGATTCATGTCCCTCCATATCTGCCCCCAGATTCATGTCCTCTCCATCTCTGCCCCCAGATTCATGTCCCCTCCATCTCTGCCCCCAGATTCATGTCCCACATCTCTGCCCCCAGATTCATGTCCTCTCCATCTCTGCCCCCAGATTCATGTCCACTCCATCTCTGCCCCCAGATTCATGTCCCTCCATATCTGCCCCCAGATTCATGTCCTCTCCATCTCTGCCCCCAGATTCATGTCCTCTCCATCTCTGCCCCCAGATTCATGTCCCCACATCTCTGCCCCCAGTGTCATGCCGTCCTCTCCTTCATCTGCCCCCAAGATTCACGTTCCACCTCCACATTAAACTTACCTTCTCCTCCGCTCCCTCGCCGCTCTCTGCCCGCCTCTCTCGCTGACACATGCGGCTGAAGGAAGGAGCTGACACAGGTCAGCTCCTCGCTTCGCCGCTGCCCGCCTCTCTCCCTGACACATGCGGCTGAAGCTGCTTGCGTGCTCGCTTCGCCGCTGCGTGTCTCTCTCGCTGACACATGCGGCTGAAGTGAGGAGCTGACCTGTGTCAGCTCCTCGCTTCGCCGCTGCCACCGGCTCCTGGCTTGTACATCGCGTCTACAAGCCAGGAGCCGGCGGCAGCGGCGAAGCGAGGAGCTGACACAGGTCAGCTCCTCGCTTCAGCCGCATGTGTCAGCGAGAGAGAGACGCAGCGACGAAGCGAGCAGGCAAGCAGCTTCAGCCGCATGTGTCAGGGAGAGAGGCGGGCAGCGGCGAAGCGAGGAGCTGACCTGTGTCAGCTCCTTGCTTCAGCCGCATATGTGTTCAACTCAGATCTGCATCCTCTGGACGCAGATCTGAGTTGAAATCGGGACATACCTCCCTCCAACCGGGACCGCGGGACATGTCACCCAAATCGTGACTGTCCCGTGGAAATCGGGACGGTTGGGAGGTATGCAATATGCCAATATATTTTATGCTAAAATCTGCATTAAAGGCTACATCTCATCTGCTACAACCAATTACAATTTTTCTACCCATCAAATCCACCATTAGTCAGTTTCTTGTGTAAAATGTTTGCTGAAAGTCACAAATTTGGTGCGCAGCCATTCTTGTACCACAGTTTACAACTTCTGGATCATCTATGCCCCATTTCTGAAAGTGGGCCTGCCTGGGACAGGGCTTAGCCGGAGGTGTATGTCCTCCCGTCCCCTGGCAGACTGCACAATTGTACGCCAGTTCCTACCTGATGTAGGTTTGAGTTCCTAGTGCATGGAATTCAGGAGATGTCTCTAATTCATTAGGAGATGCATCTTCTACTCCGGTGTCCAGAGGATAAAGACAGGCGTATGTGACGCTCTACCAATGTGGCTTTCAATATATCAAAAACTGGCTACGTGGTGGCTTAAAGTATCTCTTATATTTTGATCCCCTGCTGTACAATGGGTGTTGTATGGTTGGCTTGTTGTCAACTGTGGCACCCAGAACGCTACCTGCATCATTACACAAGATCTTAAAAGATAGAGTGACAATAAAATGAAATGGCATCCGAAGCAGGAAACTACAGTCCTGAAAGTGAGGAGGGAATTACATAAAGTGAGGAACAGTGGCGTAACTAAAGTCTTGTGGGCCCCGGTGCAATCTTTTGCCCTACCTCATTCATACAGCAAATTCTTGATAGTGACGGTTAAGGAGTTTAAACCACCTTAGTGTGGTTAGGGGGAATCTGTGGGTCTCCTTGGCTTGTGGGCCAGATGGAAGCTGCAATCTCAATACTGATGCCAGGGCTTATGGGCCCCCTAAGGCTCCTGGGACCCAATGTGACTGCACCCTTTGCACCTCCTCAAGTTACGCCCCTGGTGAGGAGAGAATTGTCCACCACTATGGGCCCTCAATTTTGTCCATTGCTATAGATTTAGGGTGGTAGTTGGTGTGATCCACCATTGTGGGTCGCCACATATATTTATGTCTATATATCCTGAACTGTGGGTGAGGAGTACAATTGATGTATAGATACCCCGAGGAGTGTCACCAAGGCCACAAAAGATGTCGGGGCAAGGGATATAACAGGGAAACCATAGGGCAAGAGATGGTATGCCATTTTAAGGGGGTGCCAGTGTGGTCTTAGGGCACAATAGGTCAAGAGATGAACCCTGATGCACAATGACTGGCACCAACCCTCCCACCCATGACCTGTATATTACTGATGGACCTAGGGAGACATGTCTGCATGAAGTAATCACTTACACAGAGAGGTTGGTAAGATCAATCTTTTTCTATCTTTCAATTGGTGTATTTATGGCCAAGTTACAGGGCCAAGGCATTTTCTCATGGTGGCCAAGGCATTTTTCAGTATTATTATTAGACATTGTATGTCACTGATGCTGTTGTATTGTGGATTTAAGCAGTGAAGTCCTCCAGTATCCAGTCAGTGGACAGGTGTGGCTTCTGCTTTCACAATACAGGATTGCCTGTCCTATTTTGTTTTATGGCATTTTTGTAGCTTTTTTTTGAGTTAATGGCATTTTATTTGCTAAATCTAAAGGTTTTTCCTGGAGAAAAATCATATTCTTAAAATGACAAAATTAAACAAAAAATACCAAATGTATAAATCCATTTAGGATATGTTCAATTTATGTTGTTTCTTTTTTTGCTGTGGATTTTAGCACGTTTCTGCACCAAATACACTTAAAAAAAAACTGACCACATAAGAATCCTATTGATTTCAATGAGAACCTGCAGCCATTTTTTTTTTCCTGCAAACAGCTCAAACCAGGTTGTGGGAAATAAAGCATCCTGTTGATTCTTGTCACAGTTTCACTCATGTGAATAAACGCTTAAAGGTGTTGAAAGGATTATTTAACATAGCGTGAGATGGAGATGGAGTCCTCCAGAGGTACTGGGAGCTCTGCATGGCATCCTTTCTCTGTTATTTCTCCTGGAAATACATAAATATATTGATTCCTTATTATCAATTCTTAGTCTGAGACCTAAGACTATTAGCTTTGATCAGAAAGTGTTAGGATCTATTCACTCAGTGGCTCATATTAAAGGGGTATTCCCACCTCACATACTCATCAGTCTTCACTGCTGTAAAATCTTCTTTCTTCCTGGTTTCTTGCATCATTTGGTGGGTGGGGTTTCACATGCAACCTGCTGTTTAGCCCTGCCCCCCAAATTAACGTGTAGCTCCGCCCACCACATAGCGTGATCCTATGGGGCAGCTGAAGGGTCTTAAAAAACACTATATGCACAATATTGGACTATGAAGTACAGGCAGGAACAACTCCATTCTGTGTTACATACAGAGACTGTCTGTCTCTGCCATAATGAAAACAACTGAATTAGCTAGCCTGATAACTGGGAGAACAGAAGACAGTTCAGAAATGAAAGCAGCTCCTCTCCCCTATCTGATAGCAGGACCTAGGTCACGTGGTGTAGACACAGGAATAGCTAGATACATAGGCTCGCTCCTGTGCACTTATCCCCTCCTCCCTCCCCCCTGAGAGCAGGCTGATACATCACTTGACTTTTGAGCAGATAAGTCAGGGCTGTGTCAACAATGAATTGAATAAAGTAAGATAGTGGACAAACAAAGCAGCTTTGCTGAAGCAGTGTATTTAGGAAAGGTCTTACATCCACATTAACAAGCAGTATAGATAGGATCCTTGTGATGGGACAACCCCTTTAACTACTTTGTTTACAGTCAGACTGCTGTAAATGTGGTGCATCTTAGGTTACATCTTGGTGCATCTGTTTTTCCAATTTGCTAGGCATGTGGGTGTGTCTTCTAAGAAAAGAGGTGTGGTTTAAATGTGCCAATATGTGTCAAAATGTTGCAAAATTGTCTTAAAATTATGGTTCAAAGTGAGCCAAGGGAAAGGTGGTGGAAACTTAAGACTAGGCATTCTAAAGATATACCAAGTTTATCATCCAGTATCAGCCACTGTGATAAATCTGGTGTATTTTCAGACTGACTGTCTATGGCTAAAGCCCCATGTTGTGGAAATGCAACTTTTTTGCTGCAGATTTTGCTGTGGTTTTTTGAGCCAAAGCCAGGAATGGATTGAGCAAAAGTGAGAAAAATAAGAACTTTCTGTATATTTCCCATTCCATTTTTAGCCATTCTTGGTTTTGGCTCAAAAAATGCAACAAAAAAAAAGCTGAGTTTCCGCAATGTGGGGCTTTAGCAAAAAAATGCGTACAGGTCAGAAAACGCTTCCTAATTAGGAAGTGTTTTTTTTCCAGACCAAAATAAGCCACACGTAATTTACGTGTGAACTAGCCCTTAGTAAATCTGGGCCATTGTGATCCTACTAATCCTATCCTACTAATATTATTTGGATGTTTGTTCCTCAATCACGCAAAAATGGCTGAATGGATTTGAATGAAATTCGGCACATAGATAGATTGTAACCTCGATTAAAACATAGGCTACTTTTTGGTAAATGACATGGCTTCATGACTGTTATGAATTTATGTTCACATACTATATTACACTGCTCCTGCAGCAGCTTATCTCAGCCAGGGCTGTTATCTCTCTGTGTAAACACACGCAAACCCTCAGTGGTTTGAGTACACACATTTGCATATTATCTGATCTGCTTCAGGCAGTGCAGACAAAGTGACATGGGCAAACACCTTTAATCCACATTGGCAGTTTGTCAATTTTAAACATGCCTGGAAAAAGAAAATCTATTTTGTCGCAAACAACAAGAGCTATGAAGGTAGCCAGAAGTCACAAAATTCTCCACAAGCGGAGCTGAAGGTGATCATCGACGCCAACAACACAATGCATTATATGGCGTCGCAGCGAGATGATGAGATGCCGGAGCAATTACAGGCACGGTGCGAAGAACAACTTCAGTGCCAGAACAACTTGAGAGCTGCCGAAACGTCGAAGCAGGTGGATCATCAACGCCATCAACACGCTCATTATGTGGTGTCCCAGTGAGTTGCTGAGATGCTGCAACAATCATGGGCACAGCGCAAGGAACGAGTTCAGCAGCAGCCAGCTTGAGAGTTGCCGAAATGTCGGATCATACGGATCATCAACGCCAACAACACGCTCATTATATGGCTTCCAAGCGAGCTGCTGAGATGCCGGACCAATCACGGGCACAGCGTGAGGAACGCGTTCAGCGACAGGCCAGCTTGACAGCTGTCGAAACACCAGAGCAAGTGGATCATCAACAACACGCTCATTATATGGCGTCCAAGCGAGCTGCTGAGATGCCAAAACAATCACAGGCACGGTGCAAGGAACAAGTTCAGCAGCAGGACAGCTTAAGAGCTGCCAAAATACCGGAGCAGGCAAACCATCGATGGCAGCAGTTTGCTGGATATAGGTGGATCATCCACTCCAAAAACACGCAGACGAAGTCGCGGGCAGAGTCTAGTAATTTATATGTGCCAAAGATGCACTGCCACAAATATGCCATTGTCTAGTAATAACCAAAATAGTAAATCTAGACTTGTGTGTTTTACTACAATTTTTTGAAAAATTGTATCAAAATTGTATTGTTTTATTACAAATGAAATGAATGAAAAATTCTATTTGAATAGACCTTTATCCATTTATAAACAGAATGGTGATACCCAATTGTAAATTCATACATGTGTTTCCAGGAGGAATAACAGAGTAGTGATACAATCCAGAGATCTCACATAATACTGCATGGTCCAGAGTTGTTATATTATGAGAAATATAAATATTCAGTAAACCAGATAAGTCAGAATTGTTATTACTTGCGAGCCCACATATAGCTCTGCAAGGATGGAACTGAATGTCTTTGTATAATCGGCAGCTGAGAACTAGTAGCTGCAGGAGAGGAGCTGGCTGTCAGATGGTTTACCACTATATCTGCCTTCCTGGTCGTTCTATACACAGTGCATACTCAATGCTGTGTATACAGTTAAGGAAACCGCCATGGGGCTTCCTGTTCCCCTCCAAGCAATCACATGATCACCAGGTGCAGGGAAACTGCTGGAGATTCTGGGTCTTAACCCAGACCAAGATCAGCCCTGCAGTCAGTCTCAGCAGCCGTGAGCTCTGTATTCTCACAATATTTCTGTAAGACTACATTCGCATCTGTGTCAGAGTCTCTCAGAGCCTTCGGGAGGACTCTAGTAGAAATCCTGGAGCAAAAAGTCCTGCAAGCCCAACTTTTGGTCTGTCGGGGTTTGAAAAAATAATGGACACCCAATGAACACCGTTATAGTCAATGGAGACTCTAGGGATCTGTTGCTGTCCATCATTTGACGAATCGTTGTTCTGTTCTTCTGGTCCGTTGCAGGACAACTGTGCAGATGTAAACACAGCCTAAGGGTGCATTCACACTGAGTAAACGCTAGCTTATTCTGAACGTAAAACACGTTCAGAATAAGCGGCGTCTAAAGCAGCTCCATTCATTTCTATGGGAGCGGGGATACGAACGCTCCCCATAGAAATGAATGGGCTGCTTCTTTCACTCCGTGCAGTCCCATTGAAGTGAATGGGGAGTGCCGGCGTGTACGCTCCGGCATGAGCAGAGCTTGCCGTATACGCCGGCACTCCCCATTCACTTCAATGGGACTGCACGGAGTGAAAGAAGCAGCCCATTCATTTCTATGGGGAGCGCTCGTATCCCCGCTCCCATAGAAATGAATGGAGCTGCTTTAGACGCCGCTTATTCTGAACGTGTTTTACGTTCAGAATAAGCTAGCGTTTACTCAGTGTGAATGCCCCCTTACTCATACTAAAATGTCAGCCCCAATAATATGGGAAATCAGCAATTCAAGTATTAATGTATTGTCCCCAAAGGTACGACATTATGTGGGACACTATGACGGGAATTCAGTAAGAGTGGAGTTTTCTATTCCAGTCTTAATTCATTCCCCTGTTGGTGTGCGATCTGCCTGAGGTTTTAAGAAACTCAGAAATCTTAATAATTCTGCCATATCTTGTGAGGTGTTTGTGCCAAAATTGAAATCTTTGATTATGAGGGACTTGTGTAGATTTAAGGTATAACTCATGTCATTTTTGTAGTGCGAGTTATAATTTATTTGTTGGGCCAGGACATCCCCGTCCTGGCCCAACAGATTGTGCAAAACTCAGCAGTTATGTCTCTGATATGCAAATTATTACAGGTGTGGCCTTAATGGACACTGGGTCTTGCCACAAAAGGGTATAAAAATGCTTCATAAAAAAAAAAAAAAAAAAAAAAAAAGGTTCTCAGGGGCTACTTTTGTGTAGTATACCTCTTGTTGGCAGCTCATTGACTGCTAGACATGCCTCATTCGATACATGAATGAACTGAGAGAAGCAGGATGTTGGATTTAAGAATTTACCCTCAATCTAGACCTTTCTGACCTAGGCTGTCAAGAGGTGTTGGAAGCAGTAGTCACGTATAGAGATGAGCGAACACTGTTCGGATCAGCCGATCCGAACAGCACGCTCCCATAGAAATGAATGAAAGCACCTGGCATGTACGTTTTGCCGGTGGCCGGTCGCTTAACCCCCCGCGTGCCGGCCGCTTCCGTTCATTTCTATGGGAGCGTGCTGTGAGCGAGCTGTTTGGAACGGCTGTTCCGAACAGTGTTTGCTCATCTCTAGTCACGTACACACACAACAAACAGGCTTACAAGCGTGCTGTGTAAGCGGGCACAAGAAAATGGCAGAGGCTATTCCTACGTGTTAGCGAGAAAAAAAATGCAGATTTAATGATAGAATCCCTTTAAATGAGTGTATAGTTCTCCTATATAAAAAATGACACAAGGAAAGGGGACACAATTAAAAAAGTATTTTAGTTGCACTTTCTACTTTCACAAAGATGTTAAAGGATTAATGACCATCTGAAAGGATATTTTTTTTCTTTTTTTTTTTAATTACTTTTTTTAATGACTTTTTTAATTACATTTTCCAAAAAGTTAAACTAAGAAAAAAATCCTAGTAAAATAAAAATGACATAAAGTATTCATGCAGTGCACCGGCATTCAGTCGCAGCTACCTGTATTTTGGACCAGAACCTGAGGCAGCCTGAGGTTGATTTTTGCAGCGGATTCCTGACCAATTCCTGACCAAAAAACTTCATGTGAACTCAGCCATACTGAATGAAGACATAAATTTTCACATCCGCATAAATTTTTAAGGAAAAACCGAAACACATCTGGACACGAATCCGGTCTTGAATTGGTTAAGAAAACAGACATGAATAAACTATGCCTGGCTCTTGCCCTGGGCAATGTATAGCTGAAGTGTCAGTGTAACGCTAAGGCCGGTTCACCTCTGCGCATGGGTTTCCGATAGAATCAGCACATACTCTAAATATTTAGTCCTATTTGATAATATTAGCACTACAGTTACTGAACGCCATATGTTGGTTTACATCTCTGTTCGTACGCAGTATTGCCAACTCCAGGCGCCGGCGTGATAATAACTGATAATCCCTAAAACACATTGGTTAATGAATAAGCTTCTGTTGGTGCTGAAGTACAACATCAAGACCAGTTTTTTCAGTGAAAGTGTCAAATGAATTAACCGGGAAACCAAGTCTAGGCGTGGTTCAAAGCGTATGGCTGTACTGACAAGACGTCTCTTGTCGAAACAGCCAAGGGGGAAGTTATATAGTAAATCAGAACCCAAGTGCTGAATCAGCTCTCAAGACGAGGGAGGATTCTCGCAGCTGAATGACTTGTAGTGACATCACTGTTGCACTGCCCCTCACTCCTCTATACCTCTATAAAGGCTCAGGGGCTCCTCACTAGGAATCACTGTCTGCAGCAAACGCCTTCTATTCTGCTGGTAACTGTTGTTCTACTCACAGCAACAATGTGTGATACACTGCTAGGTTCTTGGAAACTTGTAGATTCTGACAGCGACAACTTTGAACGCTTCATGGAGGCTGTTGGTGAGTAGGTTGTCTATCATAAGATGCAGATTTTTGTGTAGTGCTGGAATTTATCAGGTTTGTTACTGTATGTCAAGGCTGGATTTTATGGCATGTTAGTAAACTTGATTTATGTTCACAAGGAGCAGATTTGTTGCAGAAATTGCTGGTATTTCATACTTCTGGATTTCTTTGAAACCCAATCCATGTGCTGTAGCAGGAGCCCTATTCAGAGGCATGGAATGGGTGTTTGGTCTGCAGTTTACCCCAAGTTGCACTTGTTAGTTGTCCTATAGGTCTATCAATATCCAGGTTGCAGCCCCCACAAGGTGCCAGTTCAGAGGGTTTATAATCCAATTCTATTGCACTGATAAACTTGCTACTGTCTGATATAGAGGCTCCTTTATATTTGGGAATTACATTAGCAATATCCTTATGAGCTTCTTGAGGAAAGGTTGGAGAAGGCAAGCTCTGGTGGGGTGTAGAAGTCTCGTATCCTTGCCAAATAAATTGACCACTTCTGTATTGTGCGGGGTATTGGTAACCTTACATGCCCCATCTGTCTAATCTGCTAAAGATGCTTGCCATGCTGCTACTAGAGAATCACTATAGGCTTGCTTGCTTATCACCTACTAACTTCCAGCTCTCTTGTATGCACTGCTTCCTAAACTGACCTTTCATTCTGGACAGAATCCTTATTGTCTTTCTTACTAAGCTTGGGCTTCAGTTTAATCCTAAAAGGTTGGACTATAAATGACAGGTGTTATTTAGCTTGGCTGCAAAAATCTGAATGTGATACTGCAGTCAAGTCCTAGTGAGGCGTTTCATCTGAATCCTCTTGAAGGTCTAGATCCAAAATTCTCCAGTTATAAATGTAACTCCTTATGGTGAAAAACCTATAAACTCAACCGGTGTAAATCCTGACTCTCATGGGGTAGTGCCCTTGATCCTGATATGTTTCGTTATCAGTTTCTGCAGGACTTCTTCCATGCACAGCATGAGGATCTGTCAGCAGAACCCAAATGGAACTCCAAACTTTTTTTTTTTTCATAAAAGTTCTCCACCCCTGGCTAATCCAGGATATTTACTCTGCTCCTGTGACCAGATTTCTAGAAGGAGATGTTAAGTAAACTTGAGCAAATGTGTTTGGCTGTGACTTCACTACACTTCTCAAGTAAGGGCAGTCTATTGTTGTATTGACTCATTGGATTTCATGACCTTGTACGTTGTAATGCAAGTTTATTTAACTTAAAGGTTTTTTTTTTTGTTTTTTTTTGTGAACACTAGTTTTGATAACCTATAAAATTCTGCTTTCTGCAGGGGTGAGTATGCTGACCCGCAAAGCTGTTAAGTGCTTGAAGCCTGATTTCTTCATGTCTAAGAATGGTGATTGTTACACAATGAAAACAGTAAGCACGTTTAAGACCACTGAAATGAACTTCAAGTTGAATGAAGAGTTTGATGAAGAAACTGCAGATGGCAGGAGGGTCAAGGTAAGGACTTGAGATGTGGCGTTTATATAAATGCTACATCTTCTTGGTTGGATGTATGTAATATCTTGGTGTTGGCTTTGTTTTTGGGTTGCATAGAGCCTTGCTATCTGTATTAAGATTGGTTCACATGGCACAATTCTACTCAAGCTCCAAAAATTTTTTTTTTTTTTTCCTCAAGGTCTTAGCCTGAGAATTTATCTTGTAATGGAAAGTTGTAAAAATTCCAAGAAAATCCAGTAATATAAGAAAAATTGCTCAATACTATATAAACAATTCCAAAAAGGAGCAAAATGGGGAAAGAAAAAATATCTAAAACATAACCTTTAATAAAGTCATTTAAAATATCAAACACAGGTATAAAAGGTGTAGCATTTAGCCAAAATAGCTGATAAACATCTCCACAATGTGGTAAATAGCCACAAAAAGACAAGTCACTACAATATAATTAATTAATGGACACGGCGGTCCCACGTCAGGAAAAGAAACCAGTAATTAACAACTCGATCCCTGATATTTCGCCCTCTCCGGTATGTAATTTGAGGCCGTGGTCCTACCACCGGCGCGATATCAGGGTCCATTAAGAGGATCCTCCAATGTTTGTTAATAATATCTCTCACGGGTGCAAAAGCCCCATCATAAGTAGCTATGAGCCTAATTAGACTCATAGGATCAACTCTGGGTGCTGAATTGTCTCCTTAGATACTTTCACCCATGTAATCTGGGCCTGTTACTTACACCTCTTATGATTTCCTATATATTGTATGAAATATAGCGCTCTTACTTTCCCCATCTGTAATGGTTTTCCTTTATTACAGTCAATAGTGACCTGTGAAAATGGGGCTTTAACACAAAAGCAAAAGTGGGCTAACAAAGAATGTACAATTGTTAGAGAAGTGAAAAATTGCCAACTGGTAACGGTAAGTACACAAACTTGCGCATATATATATACATTTTTTTATTTACACTCCAGATCAATACATCTCTATGGCTTGACCTGAACATGCAGGTGTATAAGAACCTGAGGACAAAGTTGTTGGCCAAACAGGTTCAGGTCCATGATGACCACTAAGGCCTCATGTTTTTTTGACTTTAGGTCCATTCACACGGAGTTTTTGGGTGCTGATTCTTGAAGCTGAATCCACGTGGAAAAAAAACGCCTCCCCATAGGGTTCCGCTGGCTTGCCTGCAAAAACCAACGCAGTCAATGGGAGACAGAAAACCATGTCACAGAATTGGCAAAAACCATGCAGAAATTTTTTATTTTCCCCTCCCCCAAGGTCCATACACTGCACTGGAATTAACAAAACTAAATGCCTCAACGCTCCAAAAAACAATTCCCTAATTCCTGAAGCAGATTTTATACTCTCCAAAAAACTCCATGTGAATGGACCCTTTGGCTCAAAAAAACCTGCAGCGATATCTGTAACGCTGCATTTCCACAATGTGGGACATCAGCCCCAAGTCTTCATGACTCCTGACTTGTATGGAACAGCTACTGCCATATGTCTGGTATCTATCAGTAATGTACTGTATAATAATGTCTTTTTCTCTTTTCCTCAGACCTGCACTTGTGACGACGTGCAGTGTGTTCGAGTCTATGAGAAAAAATGATCTTCTGTGAAGTGTAGATTTGGTTCCATAATATAAGCTCAGTTCAATGAGCATCACACGGCTCTGAGCCACTTGGCGACCATCAAAAGCTTCTCTGTGATATCTTGTGGACATCTCTGACTTGCTCTCTGTACACATTAAAGCTCTTGTTCTTCCATTATTGTGTGGCTTTTGTTCTGTAGAAACCTGAGGGCTCCACTGCTGGTTACCAATATGTTAATATTTTCCCAATACCTATACAACGACCCTCCATTCCCATGGCGTAATGCCCCGCGCATTCAGACACGTATACACGTGTCAATGTGAGCGCTCAAAACAGATCCCATTCACTTCAATATGTGCTGGCTCACTTGTGCTACACATTGAAATCAATGGGTTAAAAATCCTCCCATTGATTTCAATGTATAGTGCCTGTAAGCCGGCACCCATTGAAGTGAATGGGATCTGTTTTGAGCGCTCACATTCTGACGTGTATACTTGTCTGCAGTGCCGCACCTCCCATGAGGCCACGGGGAGGGCGGCATTTTTGCTGACCTAAGCCAGTCCAGGACAAGCTGTCATGGACTGGCTTAGGGTCACTGAGTGGTGGATTGGGGAGGCCGCTGGAGCAGCGCTGCTCCAGCGGCTGCCCCTCACGCTCAGGCAGAGAGCAGGTTCCCTCCCTGC
Organism: Leptodactylus fuscus; assembly: GCF_031893055.1. Classification (NCBI taxonomy): domain Eukaryota; kingdom Metazoa; phylum Chordata; class Amphibia; order Anura; family Leptodactylidae; genus Leptodactylus; species Leptodactylus fuscus. The sequence goes on along the minus strand of NC_134268.1, from coordinate 43,192,139 downwards.
CTGCTAAAGACTATCACTCCGTTCGGCCCCACCCCCTCCCTGGGGGGGGGGGGGCGGCTTTCTGACGTCCGCTTCAGGTGGCAGAAAGCCATGGTTCACCCCTGCTTGTCTGAATGCGCAGCGTGTTAGGCTCCGTTCCCACAGAGTATCTGTGGTGGAAGTTAAATGGGAAATCCACTTGCGTGTGTAATCTTCAAAGGCCAAAATCCCTGATTTAGGGTCCATTCACACAGAGGAAAATGGTGTGGAATTTTAGCGCTTGAAGAAAAACCCTCCCAATGGGTTCCTTTTGTCTACTAGAAGAAAAAGAAATCCATTGAAGTCAATGGAAGTGGGTGTTTTTTTTTTTTTTGGTTTTTTTTTTTTTTTTGCACTGAAATTCCGCACCAGATTCCTCACCACTTTCTTCCATGTAAATGGACCCTTAGGGTTGAACTGGGTAATGCTAAAACATGGCCATCTTCTCAATACCCTGTTATTTATCCATTGAAAGCTCTGCTCTTCTTAGGTGTAGTCAGAGGTGGGTTTCAGTGACTGGCAGCCTCCCCCCTGACTACTTAGAGCTGTCAGTCACTGATAGGACCACCTCTCTGACTTATCTATTGAAATCCTCACTATATTCTAAATGGCAAATTCTACTGAGTCTTCTCTACAATGGACTGACTCTTAGACATGAGTGTCCTGATAACCTTGCTTTTCACTAACCTGTACACTGGAATGAGCTGATAATATAGCTGGGTATAGGACCTGCTCCATATTTTGAGGCTCTTCACTAAGGCCTGGACACACCTGCAGAAAACAATGTTTGTGTGGAACCGATAGATGTGCAGGTCTCCATACTTTGATGTCCAATTGCAAAACAAACTATAGCCATGTGAAGGAGGCCTAACATAGAAGGAAATACAGTAGCTGAGCTCTGTGCTAGAAAATGAATAAACCTGTATAGCTGCCTGCTCTCAGATGGGACAGGAATCACCAGATGCGTTCATCTTTTAAGTTGCTCATGTAGCTGCCGGTTCTCCTTACTCTACTCTTTCCATACTACCATATACATATAATATATATTCACTTGGGGAAACTTGTACCCATATCTTAGCTATTATGTGCTTCTTTTTAAAGACAGGACTTAGTCCTAGGATTGCTAAGGCTGACTTTACAAGGGCTCTCTTTGTAGTATAGGATGGTATGCTGTTCACTTGCTGTAGTGCATGTTACTGTGCACTTCTCCTATAGGGTAATGGCCATTACGTTGTTCTATTGGTCTAGTAGAAATGTGCAATTATTACTTTTGCTGCAGGTCTGCATGCAGTATCATGTAAGCCCAGTCTACCTAACTGCTTTAGAAGGGTGAATTGAAGTTAATGTGAGGGGTTTTATTTGTTGGCTTGAACTGGATCTCCCATACACGTCTGAGCAGATACTCATATACTATAAGACCTGGCCATTTCCTCTGGATAATCTTCTTTCTGTCTAGTGTACTGTGTAGAGAATGGCTTTCCTGTCATTGCTGTGTTAGAAGTAAAGCCAAGCATTGTTCGTATTTGCACAGCTTTATAACCTATTGGCTGAATCTGTCGTCGTTTACGTTTGCCAGTGGGCCATGTTTGCCGTGTGTATTCTGCCAACTACATGCACAAGCTCTTACATCCGCTAGTTTAATGAAAGTTGGCTCTTGCAGATTAGAAATGTGATTTCCATAGGTTAACTGTGGGTTAGTATTTCTTCACAACGGCCTCTATCCAAAAATCCTGCCCCTTGTGCTTTATTGCTCCTGATGCTGACCTAGAGCCTCATCCATATTGCACAAAGCCCATTCACCTTGTTCCAAAGCTGCTCAATAGGTCTGAGTACCCTGCAGGACTCCAAGTCATTGACCTGTTCCTGGATTCATTTCATTCTATAACTTTTGATGTGTATGCGCCGACTGAAACCACTCGCAACTTGGAAACAGTTCAGATGACGGTGTCTGAAATTATCAGAGAACCTAATGTTTCAAAACACGAAAGCATGGCGACTTATTTAGCTTACTTGTATACCGCCATCATATTCTGTACTGAAGCGCTACTACAAACCTTGATGTCTTTCAACAACCTGCTGAGTGTTTTGCTTCTTTCTCCAGTCTTCTAGCTAGACTAGGCTGTTTTTTGCTTCGAGCTGGTTGGGTGGGAAAAGGAACACTATGTAGTTCTTTAATATGTGGGGTGTTTTTTTGTTTGTAAGTTTATCAATTTAGACGTTGATCAGCCTCCAGCTGTTCTGAAACTACAACTCCCAACGTGTATTTGTTTCGTTCTTGGAACTCCTGTAGTGGTGACATGAACTACAACCCTCTGTTTGCACCAAACAGCAGCAGTGCTAAAGGTTGCTGACCGCCCAATCTGAAAGGTGGTCCTAGAAACACTGAATGTTAGTTACTGTAGTGTAATTTACCGATAAAATTAAGACATTACTAAAACACATGCATGCTCAATTCTCTATGTAGTCACAACAGAAAAAAATATTCTTGGGCGTAGGAAATCTGAAGACCTTTCACCACCTCCACCAATTCTCGTTCTTATGTTAACAGTTGCCACTTCACTGATTCCAGCGTAGTTTGGATTTTCTCTCCAGACCCCACCATTCCTGAGAAACAGTTGCCTGATGTGCTGTTTCTTCTCTGGTGCCCTGCATCACACCCCCTGCCTGGCACAGCCCTTCTACATTACAATCAGAGGCAGTCAGTGTCAGAGCTTAGAATCGCACCCTTTGTCTGCTCCTGCCGGACACCGCCCACCTGACAGTACAGAGACTAAATAGTATGTCAGACACAAAGACTAAGGTCAATGATTGCTCAGGAATGGAGGGGACTAGAGAAGAAAAAAAAACAAAAAACAACTTTGACTACTAAATGACAGAGCTGGACTTGTTGGAGGCGGTGAAAGGTTCTCTTGATCGTATTCCATTTAACATGTTATGTCCAAATTTAATAAAGAGATCCTGAAGTAAATAATAGGATAGTAACCGAAGAACGGAATGAACTGTAACGATGGCTAATGATAGACACAGTAGAAATGAGTGAAGCGCTTTGTCACAAGTTGGCATCCTAGGCCACGCCAGGTTTTCGTATGCTGCGCAATGGACACAGAATTTTATTTGTAGACTGGCCTCAAATACACTGTAAGGTCTGGAAAAAGCTTTTAAATACATTTCTGAAATTCTTTTCCAGGGAGGAATCCACTGGCCAATATTACATCTGCAATAAAACACTCTGGATTCATTTTCCCAACAATCTGTTTTGGTAAATGCCCAAAAATACAGAGTGAGTTAAAATACAGGAAATAACTCAAATACTGTATCTAATGTGCAATAGTAGGTTTAGTATAAGGCCTTGTTAATATAATAATGTATCCTGATCGAATCGTCTGACATTCTAGAATTAAAGATAATTCAGTTCACCTGGAACGCTTGAATATTGGAGACATCTGAATACCGTATATACTCGAGTATAAGCCGACCTGAATATAAGCTGAGGCTCCTAATTTTACCACAAAAAACTGGGAAAACTTATTGACTCGAGTATAAGCCGAGGGGGGAAATGCAGCAGCTACTGGAAAATGTAAAAGATTAAAATGGTCGGAGTTTTTGGGTGCAGTAGTTGCTGGTGCTGGGAATGGGGAGGGGGTGTTTTGGTTGTATGTCTGCCCCTTCCCTGAGCTTGAGGACTTTCTCCCCCCACCCCACTTGGAATTCAGCCTGGCTGAATATAGGGTATCTGCAGTGCTCCTATTAACCCCTTCCCGATAGAACAGGAGCACTGCAGATTCCCTATATTCAGTAGACCGGGCACTGTCAGCCACAGGGATACCTAATGTGTTTGTGTTTCACAGTCATTTTCTACTTTTATATGTATTCTAGGGAAAGGAGGGATGTAGGACTTTTATTTACTTTTTTTTTTTTTTTTTTTTCTTAAGATTTTTTTTTTCACTATTTTATGGGAGAATCATTACTACATTAATACATTACTATTACGGCTGGTCATAGACCCCCCCTCCCCCCCCAAAAAAAATAAAAATAAAAATAATAAAAATATAAAAAAATGAAAATATTTTTTTTTTCCTTGACTCGAGTATAAGCCGAGGGGGGGGGGCTTTTGAATCACAATGATGAGGGGCATAAGTTGAAGGGGTGCAGAGGGCGAGATCGTCTAACCATGGCCAATAAGCCCTAGAGGGCCCATATCGTATCTTCCCAGGGATCACACCTGTGCAATAAATGATACATTATGGTTGAGGGGCCTGATATAGATTCTACATTGGGGCCCAGGAGCTTCATGTTACGCCTCTGTTTAATACAAGTATATTTCATATTCATAACTGTTCAATATATAAGCTTACAAAACATACATATGCACACACACATATATAGGTGCACATGTACCACACAAACAACAGTGGGCCCATGTGCAACAATATGTATGGGCCACTTGTGCTCCCGTCGCTCATCCTAGGGCACCTGTCATGTCACTTTTAACAATTTACCAGTAATTGTAAACTGCAAAATTTGCTGAGTCAATAGGCAATACAGTAAACTGTAAGAAGCTGATTTTGTACATGTGAAATATACATATATAATGCCAGCAGTATACATAAATAATGTTGCTAAGGGTAAGTAAAAACTACTGCCAAATAAAGATCTTAAATGATATGACTTAAGCATACCTCCCAACCGTCCCGATTTCCGCGGGACATTCACGATTCCGGTGACATGTCCCGCGGTCCCGGTTGGAGGGAGGTATGTCCCGATTTCAACTCAGATCTGCGTCTAGAGGACGCAGATCTGAGTTGAACACATACGCGGCTGAAGCAAGGAGCTGACACAGGTCAGCTCCTCGCTTCGCCACTGCCGCCGGCTACTGGCTTGTAGACGCGATGTGATGACGTCACATCGCGTCTACAACTGTGCGCCAGTGAGAGAGAGGCGTGCAGAGTGCAGTGGGGGAACGAGGAGAAGGTAAGTTTAATGTGGAGGTGGAACGTGAAACTGGGGGTAGATGAAGGAGAGGACGGCATGACACTGGGGGCAGAGATATGGGGGGACATGAATCTGGAGGCAGAGATGGAGGGGACATGAATCTGGGGGCAGAGATGGAGGGGGGACATGAATCTGGGGGCAGAGATGGGGGGACAAGAATCTGGGGGCAGAGATGGGGGGACATGAATCTGGAGGCAGAGATGGAGGGGACATGAATCTGGGGGCAGAGATGGGGGGGCATGAATCTGGGGGCAGAGATGGAGAGGACATGAATCTGGGGGCAGAGATGGAGAGGACATGAATCTGGGGGCAGAGATGGGGGGACATGAATCTGGGGGCAGAGATGGAGAGGACATGAATCTGGGGGCAGAGATGGGGGGACATGAATCTGGGGGCAGAGATGGAGGGGACATGAAACTGGGGGCAGAGATGGAGGGGGGACATGAAACTGGGGGCAGATGAAGGGTGTATATGAAACTGGGGGAGAGATAGAGGGAGAACATATAATTTACGGGTGACTGTAGGAGGATTATACTGTGTGCGGGCACATGAAAAATTAATGAGAATGGGCGGAGTCAACACAAAAGTGGGTGGGGCTAAATTTGCTGCGGCGCGCCACACATTTTGTCCCTCTTTCGGTTCTTCAAAAGTTGGGAGGTATGCTTAAGGGACAATACAGTCACCGCCGGCTCCCCTGTGCTTCAGTTTCTTTTAAACTAATCCTGCCAGTGATGATATTGTCACAGGTTTTGTTCCATATATTATGGGATACCCCAGAGCCTTCTCCTTGCCGTGCGATTCCCTCCCCCAGGGCATATATATTTAAGTTAGAATTTGTGGTTTCAGGTTCTGGTGATACAGTCCCTTTAAATGCTAGGTGCCGGATGTAGATTCATGAATATATACGGGGTGCGGTTGTATAGGACTGACTGACCAGAGCATTTATGGAGCAGTAACCTAGTGTATAGGTATGGTCCCTTTATATTATTAGGGACTGTTAATAGAAATATAACATATACAGGTTTATTTATATTGTAAAAAGGGAGTTGGGCACACTACGCATAAAAAGGGAGTGTTGTGATAAGTAAGTCCCAGATGAAGCCTATACAGTGAAACTCAAGAAGGGCGCGGAGGATTAGACGGGTCCTGCTGTTTATTAACTTGTTATGTGCCTGTTCATTTTATAAGAATTGTAAGTATAATGAGAACATAATTCGATCGAATACCTCGCCGGCATAGGAATGCGTGTAATCCGCCGAACACCAAGAGGTTAAACGCTTTGAATATTCGATGCGTTTAACCCCTTGATGTTCGGCTGATTACACGCATTCCTATGCCGGCGAGGTATTCGATCAAATACTACTCGCTCAACACTAATCCCAACTATGTACTTACAATTCTTATAAAATGAACATTGGAGATATCTGAAGGTCTCTTCCTGACAGTACTCGTCCGTAGCCCTGTATTGTTAGAGGGGGCGTTCCTTACCGCCCAGCCATGACGCTAAGCTGTGAGGAACGTCCCCCCAGTACTAATCTATAGACGATTACAATCAAGAGGGACGTGCCTGAGGACCTGAAAGGTCCACTTTAATATTGGAGGTTTCAATGAAAAGTGTGCAGTACAACAGACTCTCCCCCAGCCACTAGGGGGAGCCACCTTCAAGCAGTAACCAGGTGATTATCAAAGGGTGGAGAATTTGCAGCATCCAAGTGCACACTGAGGCTCCGTTCTCAAGGAGTAACGCGCCGCTCATTTAGACACGTAAACATGTGTCAGAGCGAGGCGCTTCAAAATAGATCCCATTGACTTCAATGGGTGTCGGCTTACGCGCGCTACACATTGAAATCCATGGGTTACAAAGCCTTCCATTGATTTCAATGAGTAGCGCGCGTAAGACGGCACCCTTGAAGTCAATGGGATTTGTTTTGAAGCTCCTCGCTCTGACATGTGTTTACGTGTCTAAATGAGCGGCGTGTTACTCCGTGAGAATGAAGCCTAAATATATGTGGCCTTGTGTATTCTGCATGTGGAGGAAACCACAAGAATCTTCTACCAGCTTCCATAGAGAAAAATGTGTGAGCTGAGCTGTTAGGCTAGGTTCACACTAGCATTTGGGTTTCCATTCTTTGGATCCGTTTTTGTATAACCTGTATTGAATTTAGAATATTTTTTTCCTTTTCTAAGCACCACAGTCACGGAGATGGTGTTATTATTGTCATATATCTCTGTATGCACTATTATACATGGGGGCGGATATCCCTTATAGGACCGCCCCTATGACTTTGTTCTAGGCATGAGGTTATTTTCACAAAATTCACAACAGAGCGCTCTCTTGTGTAGAACCTTATGATATAGAATACGGAGTAGGGAGTATATTTAGATAATTCCAATAATCCAACTATAAATTGGAATGACTTACTCCTGTCCTGAGACCACAACAGTAATGTGTACCTGTAAGGTAAGAGTCAGGGTTCTGCGGTCTTGGGACTTCTTGCACAGACTTGCTCAGGCCAGAAAGGTTCTCTATAGGTGGTTAAGGACAATGGACTGTATAAAACCACTTTATTTGCAATTCTCTTTCATATTTTTTTTTAATTAATTTAATGTTTTCCATGAAGCATAGAAATAGCAACCATCAGCCCAAATCTTAGTCAAACAGAAACACCAAATATCTGTAACTTCCATGGTTATAAAGCAGAGGTTCTTAACCTGGTTCGATCAAACCCTAGGCCCTATGCACGGTTCATTTTGTGTACCAGTAAAAAAAACATATACCTATGTCTTGAATTTGGAAAAAAAATCATATTTGATTTATCACTAAAGAAGGTTTCGGTGAATGTGCATATGAAATTGGTGGGTTTGGTACCTCATACAAGGTTAAGAACCACTGTTATAAAGGGATATGTCGGTGATGTGCGGACCCGTGTGCGTTCCATGGGTGACGGCATAATAACAGTGCAGTGCTGCACTTTTTATGTTTTATTGTGGGCAGGTCTTGGCTTTTAGCTTGTGGTTTGCTGTCAGCAAATCTGCTTTATACTTGTATGTTTTATGCTTGTACGCTTTCTTCTCCTTCACTTAGTGGTTTTGAGCAAGAAGAAACATGTTTCAGACGCACATTCACATTACCAAATGAGCCTGTTCTGTTGTACTGTAAGTTTCCTCTCCCTGGAGATTTGGCCATAGGTACAGTGTGCCATCTATAATATTCAGACGGTGTCTTATAAAACTTTTAGAAGATAATATATAAAATCTTATAATGTCTAACATCTACATGACTACTGTGCGCCCATCACTACATTCAGAATGAGGGACAAGAAAACCTTGTTTTCCCAATAGTGATGGTCCCCAAATAGTGAAACCCCTTTAAGATGAGAACCAAATTTTTCACTTATGCCATCTTTGTTATGTGGTGCAAGTGACATAGAAAGTAGAGATGAGCGAATTGTATTTGATCGAATACTCGTATCGGTTGAATACCAAGCAGGAAAGTATATCAATATCAATATATAGAATCTCCCATAAAATAGTGCAAAAAAAAAAAAAAGATTAAAAAAAAACAAAAAAAGTTCTAAATCCCTCCTTTCCCTAGGATACATAGAAAAGTAGAAAATGACTGTGAAACACAAACACATTAGGTATCCCTGTGTCTGACAGTGCCCGGTCTACTGAATATAGGGGATCTTCAGTGCTCCTGTTCCGTCGGGAAGGGGTTAATAGGAGCACTGCAGATACCCTATATTCAGCCAGGCTGAATTCCAAGTGGGGAAAAAAAAAACCAGTCCTCAAACTCAGGGAAGGGGCAGACAGACAACCAAAACACCCCCTCCCCTTTCCCAGCACCCAGCAACTACTGCACCCAAAACTCCGACCATTTTAATTTTTGAAATTTTCCAGTAGCTGCTGCATTTCCCCCCCCCCTCGGCTTATACTCGAGTCAATAAGTTTTCCCAGTTTTTTGTGGTAAAATTAGGGGTCTCGGCTTATATTCGGGTCGGCTTATACTCGAGTATATATGGTATATATAAAGATAGCCCTGTCCACAAGAGCTTACAATCTATAAGCATTCTGGATTAGGTGATACATATCTCTAGAACAAACGTATTTAGGTCTCTCATACAAATACTCTCGCACTGTAAGTACTGAAGCACAGTCATGGATTCCCTTGTCTACATGACTTGACCTGAAAACCTTGATAAACCACATCTGTCATTATACACCCTGAAATATCTGAAGATTACCATGAATTATGTATATTACTATGATACTGCAATTGGTGACAGCCCTCACCATTGGCCCAATGCACAAACACATTGGAAAAAGTAGTGTGCTCATCGGGATGCATTCACACAAAGCAGTTTTGTTGCAGGAACTGTATCAGTTCCATTCATGTAAATGGAGTAGTATGGGTGGCAAGAATATGGATGCCCAATTGAAGCTCAATCGAAATACACGGGACTGTCTGGCACCCGTCAACATAATCAATCATGTATGGTCAATGTTTATTAATGGTCATCTGGGAATTCTTGTTTGGCCACAAGATGGCAACAGAGCTTTCATAACTATAGGAGTCACTGGTCACGGTAACTATATAGGGTCACTGACAAGTATATTGTCACCCATAACAATGTCATTGCCAAGGTCAATCACATTCTTATTATAGAATATGCATATCTGCTAACATCGCAATATATCATAAAAGAATACTCTTAGGTTGTTGATGCAATTGAGACACAATAACTACTAAATATGTAATGTAATGCAATTTATTTGCCCAACCAAGTATATCATGGATATGGCGCTCTTCACCTTTCATACCCAGGCAGGAGCCTTGATCATTCTCAGACTGCCCTTGATCTCAATGGATAAGAAGACAAAAAGCTACATGGGTAAGGGGAGCCAGGTCTGATGATGATAACATGTGGTCATCTTGGATGTATAACCTCCTGTGAAGTCATTGGACATCATTAGAAAAACATGGCTGCTTTCTTGGAAAATCAGTGTCACGCCTGTTAACGATTGTCTACTTTCTTCTAGACTCATCGCTAGAGATAAGCGAACACTGTTCAGATCAGCTGATCCGAACAGCACGCACCCATAGAAATGAATGGAAGCACCTGTGACGCTGACTTTGCCGGCGGCCGGCCGGCGTCACAGGTGCTTCCATTCATTTCTATGGGTGCGTGCTGTTCGGATCAGCTGATCCGAACAGTGTTCGCTTATCTCTACTCATCGCCTCTCCTGTCCATGTGTTACGTTTGGTCTTGGATCTAAGTTCTGTTATGACTTCACCATCAACCATCTCAGCTCTTAGTTCTACCCCGCTAACACAAACCTATAACTGTTATTCAAAAAAGGAGAAACACATCAAAATAAAAATGGCCTAAATATAATAACCTGTATAAAAATTGTTATAGCCTTCAAAATCGCATATAACCCCCCAAAAATCTGGAAATCTATCAGGAACCAGGGAAATTGGGAATTGGTAATGAAGTGGTTAATAGAACAGGACACGGGTTTTCCATGCTTTGGAAATGAATGCAAATCCACGATGATGATGAAGCACTTTGTATACAGCAGAGGCTGCAGGTGGTATATGACACATGTATAGGTTCCTGTAGAGTTTTCAGGTTTATTTTCTTTGTATAACACTGCCCCCCCCCCCCCCCCACTGGCAGATACTAATCCCTGTACAACGCTGTGGAATATGTGGTTGCTATATGAACGAATGAAGATATATAAATTCATTAGGGGTTTAGATACTTTAAAGGGGTTGTCCCATCACAAGGATCCTATCTATACTGCTTGTTAATGTGGATGTAAGACTTCTCCTAAATACACTGCTTCAGCAAAACTGCTTTGTTTGTCCACTACATCACTTTATTCATTTTTTTTTACACATCCCTTGACTTATCTGGTCATAAGTCAAGAGATGTATCTGCCTGCTGCCAGGGGGAAGGGAGGAGGGGCTAAGTGCACGGGAGCGAGCCTGGAAGGGGGGGGGGGGGGTAGTTTACCCATTGGGGGGGAAGAGACCGCCAATGCAGACTGTGCCGGCATATACACTCCCCGGCATCGCTATGCTCCTGCCCTGCATGAAGCCAGCAGCGGCAGGAGCGATGCTGCTATTCCAGAGGGGAGGGGGGTGGGGTGCGGAGGAGCAGAATAACAGGAGCTCCTGCCGCTGCTGTCTTCATGCAGGGCAGGAGCATAGCGATGTTGCAGGCATCTGTGCCGGCGTCTACACTCCCCGGCATCTGCATCTCTATTACAGCGGATGCCGGGTCTGTATTCACATATGCAAAGCCAGTGGCGAGATACCGCTGGCCCTGCATGCACGCTCATAGATGGTGAGACCAGTCTAGCCTTCACAATGCAAATACAGACCCGGCATCCGCTGTAATAGAGAGAGGCGGATGCTGGGTCTGTATTGGCATTGTGAAATCTAGACTGGTCTCACCATCTATGAGCGTGCACGCAGGGCCAGCAGCATCTCGCCGCTGGCTTTGCATATGTAACCCCGCCCACCAATGACGCAATGAAGACAGAAGATTTTACAGCAACGAAGACTGGTGAGTATGCGACGTGGGAATACCCCTTTAAGGCCGGGGCCCCACATTGCGAAAGGGATGTGGCTTTAAATGTGCACGCAATTTTTTTTTCAAAATTTTGGAGCACAATAAAAAAGGCACTTGATGATACAAAGCTCGACCAAATTGTCTACAGATGCACCAAATTTCTCATTCGTTGTGATAAATCTTCACATTGATAGATGAGTATATAGACATTTACAGAACGTCCAGGCCTAGTCGTAGGATCGGTGGTTTTGTATATAGGATACGTCTTAAGACAAAGCAGAACTGAACATATTACCCTTTACTCCAGTGAACTCATTTCCCCCTAAAAAGCAACTCAGCAGTAATAGAGGTCCTACAGTGGCTTCATCTGTCACATTGTTAAAATTGTATTCTTAGGTTCATCTGTTTCTGGGAAAGTTGTATGATATAGAATCTCCGTTACAGTTCCCATAATAGTTGCAACTCTACTCTCCCAAACTCCTGAATGGCAAATCTACCAAGTAATGGAGAGTGTGAGATGTAGCAAACTCTCTTGGTATTGGTGACAACCATTTTGGTTGTCACACAGCTTTCCCAGACAGAGATCAGTCTCTTAAACACCCCAGGACCTGGGAGATGCATCTCAGAAGACAAGGAATATGTGTCGCCTAAACACAACATTCCAGCAATTCCTTCTTCTGAAAGGTCACGAGCGATTTCCATGATCTTATGTGTCACAAAGTTAACCATTGATGGCCTGTCCTTAGGATAGTTTGCCAATAAGTGACTGGTGGGTTTCTGACCCCCTCCGATCAGCTGTTTGAAGAGACCATAGCATTCAGGAGAGTGCTGCTGCCTCTTCACTGTACACTGCATAGGGGCTGTGCTTGATATTGCGTCTCAGCCCCATTCACTTGAATGGGACTTAGTTGTACCTGTAGCATGTGACTAATAAACGTGATATCATCAGCACAGACTGTGACACATGCAAGCATCGCAGCCTCTTGATATAATTGATCCCCCACATATCTGATACTGACCACTTATCCTAACTACAGGCCATCAATTATCTCGTAACATAACACCTACATGTAAATGAAAAATACACCCAATGACTTATAAGTGGTACACCCCTCAACCTTCTAAAGAGGTTGTACAAACATGTTTGCTTTCTTCCAGAAACAGTGCCACCCCCAGATCATAGGCTGCGTCTGGTATTGCAGCTTAGCTGTATAAAGTGAATGGGGAGGAACTCTTACGCCACCCATCAAATAACACATATCAAAGTTGAAGATGTAGACAATGAAGGGCTAAGCACAGTTGATCGATCTTCTTACGGTACTGAGACCCCTTTCTGAGCATTATTGGGAACGCAGATGAAGCTGAATATGTGAAAACTGGAGAACCCCTGTAAATGGTCACTATCAATATAAAAATTACTTAAGATATGTCAGAACTTTTTTTGTCATACCTAAGCCATGCCTTTTTTTGATTGAATGGGGTCCAGGTTAGACCCCACAAAGGAAAGTGCTTGAAGGGGTTATGTGATCCTTCTCCGCCGCTCGGCTATTGTCTTGGAGTTAGTCAGACAGACTTTTATTATCCTCTACAACCCTCTCCGATCGAGCGATTAGCGATCAGTGGGGTCTCTGCATATGGACCCCATTTTTCCTATCTGCATATTTCTATAGGAATACAGTGGCCCAATAATGTGGTATAATTCTCATCTGTGATATTCGCATACATGGAACTTCTATGGAATGGAATGAAAGCTACGACTAGTAACAAAACATCTGCAGATGAAGCTTTCTTGGTCCTGTCAGTAATAGCCGGAATATTCCTCAGGTTCCATCCAGGTAACTGTGATGGAATAAACAGCCATGTCTGCCGGGCTGAGCTAATCACTATTGCAGCCATGTGCTATTGCACGGGAAGAATCCCCTTTAGCCACATTTCGCCATCTCATCTCTGGCTTGCAGCCAGTGCAGTGTAAAACAGCTGAGCTGGTCTTTACAATGACAGTATCTGGGGAGGGAATAGTGAACTGATCCTGTGACGTCACGGCCAGCCCTCCCTGTGACCTGGTCCCCAGCATAGAGTTCAGCCACTTTATAAGGACACACAGCATCCAGTGCTGGCCTCAGCACCCTCCACATCTCTGTGCTGAGCACCGCAACCTCCAATAACCCATCATGGTGGACCAGTTTGTAGGCACCTGGAAGTTGTGCGACAGCCAGGGCTTCGATGAGTACATGCAATGTCTAGGTAAGTCAGGGTGCTCTAAATTCGCCGCTGGTACTTATATTTGAACACCTGTCATGTGCATCATCTTCATGTACAGACATTCCTCTAATCTGTATGTCCTGGAAAGGATAGAGTTAAAACCCCATAATATTGAGGATTCCACCAGGATTAGCATTGTTTCGCTTTCTGTGGTTTAACTCTATCATGTCCAAAGTGCGCACCTTGTAGAGGACCATGATCAGGTGTACAGGAAACTTTAACCACTTTAGGGCCAGGCCAATTTCCCTGGGTCAGAAACAGACACATTTGTGTTTTCTTTTTTGGCACTTTTAAGGGTTATAACATTTTATCATTTGCATTATTCATATCATTTTTGCATCTTTTTTCAGGGACATATAGAGCTTTATTTTTATTGTGTCTTTATGTTTTTTTGTTAGTAAATGTATACAAAAAGGGAGCAGAAAAGTGACTGTATTTCACATTTTTGAGGGTTTTTTTTTCTTTTTAAATAACACAAAGTGCTACAAAATTTTTTGTAAAGAATCTTCCCTCCCTATTAGTGCTCAGTGAGTGTTGTGTATACAGGGATAATAATAAAGTGTCCCTGCCTTCTCGCTAGAATATCCGGAGGTTGTAACGTTGACTCCCCGCTTCTACAGCTGCACAATCCAGTACAGCTGTTTATGTCTGTAAGGACGTACTAGTACGTCCTTGCAGAGATAGAAGCTGACCGGTCGGAAGTATATAGTCACCTATTACACTCTATGGGAGAGCTTAAAAAATGGATGCCTCAGTATTGCATCTCTAGTTACGTTCAATGATATTATTTGCTTTCGAGAAAAAAAAACAATGAATGTGAATACAGATGAAATACTGATACAATACTGACAAAACACTGAAGCATCTGTATTGTGAATATGAATTACAGGTGCATATCATAACATTAAGTCAATGTGAAACTGGCCTTAGGCTTTGTGCACATTGCGTCTGAGTCACATGCAACGCATACACCAGGTAGAGCTCCAAGTGTATACAGCAAACATATACATAGGGCTCCATTCACCTGATGGAAGCCAAGTGGTTTTTTGAGTCCATCAGGCTGCTATGCCTTGGTATATATTTTTTTAGCTTTATAGAACAGAACTACAGGCTGCGTGGTAGATAGTTACTGTATATACTCGAGTATAAGCCGACCCGAATATAAGCCGAGGCCCCTAATTTTACCACAAAAAACTGGGAAAACTTATTGACTCGAGTATAAGCCGAGGGGGGAAATGCAGCAGCTACTGGAAAATTTCAAAAATTAAAATGGTCGAAGTTTTTGGGTGCTGGGTGCTGGGAGGGGGTGTTTTGGTTGTCTGTCTGCCCCTTCCCTGAGCTTGAGGACTGTTTTTTTCCCCCCACTTGGAATTCAGCCTGGCTGAATATAGGGTATCTGCAGTGCTCCTATTAACCCCTTTCTGACAGAACAGGAGCACTGCAGATCCCCTATATTCAGAAGACCGGGCACTGTCAGACACAGGGATACCTAATGTGTTTGTGTTTCACAGTCATTTTCTACTTTTATGTATTCTAGGGAAAGGAGGGATTTGCAACTTTTATTTATTTCTTTTATTATATTTCTTTTAAAGCTTCCTTTTTCACTATTTTATGGGAGAGTTTATGCATTATTATTGCAACTGGTCATAGACACCCCCCCCCCCCAAAAAAAAAAATAAAATAAAAATAAAATAATAATAATAATTTTTTTTTGCTTGACTCGAGTATAAGCCGAGGGGGGCTTTTTCAGCACAATAACTGTGCTGAAAAATTTGTCTTGTCCTCGAGTATAATATATTCACATGCAGCAGAAATTCCTGCAATTGGAAATCTGCTATGTTCATTTCATTGGGATTATTTTGGTGCCAAACATATGAATTTCTGCAACACATCAGCCTCTCCTCAGCAAGAGCCTACATTCACATGACCGATGGTGAAAATGTCTGTGAAAACTGTAAATTTTTCATGGCAGTTTTTCATTTACGTATATGGAGAGATGTGTTCAAACGGACAAAAATAAGACAAGCTACATTATTTTGATGGTCTATGGAAATGGACCATCAAAAAATTGGCCCGTATTCCCATGCATTGAATTTAATGCAGCGATGTGATGGCCGAAAAAATAAAAAATGACTGTCACATATGCAATACGTGAAAGTAGGGTGAAATGTCTGCTTCTAGGGAACACTAGATAACAGTTACCTGCATAGAGGAGTAAGTTAAGGATATGTCTTACTCAGTAGAATGATTTATATTTCCATACCATCCTGTGGTATTTGATATGTGTTCAATATTTTACTTCCTTTATTATATATTTGAGCAAAAAATTTTATATGCAGACAATGCAAAAAGTGTTAGGCTGGAATCACACAAAATAAAGTCAGAAGTGGACGGTTCTAAAATTCTGTTGACTTATAGTGACCTTCATCAGGTTTGTGTTGTTATTCCAGCAAATTTGAGGGCACAGATAGTGCAGCCGACTATACTAGACATGCTGCATTGATAGATGGTGAGTCCGAGCTGGTGTTGTTTGCGCCAAGGCAAGTGTGCTATCTTGGAGGTGAATTCCACCCCTACCCACCCAAGGAGTCAAAAATGCAACAGAATCCAGTTCCATACTGACCGCTTATCTACTTTACGAATAGCTAGTAAAGGATAAGTGTTATACTATGCAGGAATTGGCAAAATGGACAAGTGAATACTGGAAGAAATCTGTTGGTTGTGTATTTGAAGCATTTCTCATCTATAACATCATGTCATTGACTTTACAGGAGTTGGCTTTGCCACAAGAAAAGCCGGTGCCATGGCAAAGCCAAATGTTGTCATTTCCAGAAATGGCGATGAGATCTCCCTAAAAACAGAGAGCAGCCTGAAAACTACGGAGATGAGATTCAGACTGGGGGAGGAGTTTGACGAAACCACAGCAGATAACAGGAAGACAAGGGTAAGGCTCAGATCTCACCCCTAACCATGGATTTATTAAAGCTGCCTCCTATAGTATTCCACATCGCGCATGGTGCATATGAGTCATGGTGTGAACAGTTACACCCTAGTACAGCAGTTTGGCTCTATACTAGTAATAGTAAACAATCGTGGTTAAGAGTCAATAAGACATGAAAGGATATACAATGTGGCGGTCTCTTGTCTTCCAAGGTTACAGTAATCTGTCACTGATTTGTCATCTTGCCTGTTTGAGACTTGTCAGATTCTTACTCATGTGTATGGCAAAGATACAGGAAGGTGTGCACAAAGAGCTAGGGTTGACAGTGGCAGACTAATAAGAATGGATATAGCAACATATTAAAGTTAAAGCGTATATCCAGTTCTAAAACAACTTTTCATAAATGAATAATACATAGGAATATAAGAAACATTGCAATATATCTTATTAAAAATATGTTTCCTTCTCCAGTTATTCGTCTGCTCTCCTCCTCCTTCTCCTCAGACTGACTCTTTACTTAAAGATCCACATTGAGTCTTGTATTCAGCTCATCTACAGAACTCTATGGAGAGGGGAGGAGGAGGCTGCGTGACTAGTTAATTGGTTTACTGCTTATCTCAAAGATAAAGAACTGTCAGAAAAGCTACCTGTCTCACCGTGTAGCAGGAACAGTAAATTATGTGTGTTTTGCAGCATTTTCCTCCCCCTTTCCCTCTCCATAGATTAATACGTAAAAGTAACTCTGATAAGTGAAGAGGAAAACATAATTCTTTCAAAAGAGATATTGGAAAGTTTCTTTTATTCACATATGCTATTCATTTATGAGAGTTGTTCTATAACTGGACGTACACTTTAAGGCTTATGCACATGATGGAGCCTTGGGGACCAAGTCTTTACTGCACCTCGTGTAACCCTCTGGGTGCTGCTACATGTGCACCCTGTTCAAGTTTCCAGGCGTTCACGGTCCTCTTAGGAACCATTACCTGCAACTACTGTCTCTTCCCCCAGTAGCTACATCCGAGTACCCTATTATAAATGTAACACATACAATGGCATGCTTTTCTCTTATACATTTTTATGGGTGCCATATAATAACTGTAGATATCAGAGCATTTATTAAAGACATAGTGCAGCCCTGTACATGAGACCTCCAACCATATTGTCATAAAATGTTAGGAATATTTTACCCGAATGCTCTGTGATTTCTGCCGCCACCATAGATGTGTCCAAGCTGCACATAGACATATGTAAGACAGACATCTTGTTAGTATGGCGACATCATATGATTTGAAAAGCTGGTCATCTTGTGTCACTTTTATTTGGATATGTTGAGCCGAGAGGAAAGATAAGGAAGGACATATCTGTATTTCCTAAAAAATTGATATGGCTGATTGTGGGTTACCCCAATGTGGTAGACAGATCTGTGGCAGTTTGGGGCAGTAAGATATTGGGATCGCTACAATATTTTGTTTTTGAAAAAAAAAATTACATAGATTTTCTGTCGATCTTTTACAAACACAAAGGTGATGGCAAAAAGTGTGATGCAAAGTGACATTTCATGTAGTGTTCCCACATTTACATAATCCTCCCGAACTCATCAATCATCTAGGTTGTTGCCACAAATATGGTTATTCGCTCACTGAAGCCTTATTTTTAACCCTAGATTTTGCATTTGTTGGGTATCGTCCTGTAGACAATTCTCATGGTGGACCAGTGCTAACGCTTTGTCGTGATCACGGGTTTTCACAATGAGCCGTGACTTTGCATATTGCTTGTTTTACAGACCATTATAACATGTGATGATGGAGTACTAACGCAGGTGCAGAAATGGGACGGCAAGGAGACTACTATCAAAAGGGAACTGAAGAATGGACAGCTGGTGGTGGTAAGCTTATACTATCATCCAGTACCCTGAGCTACACAATATGGTTTACCAAAAATCCACTTCATCTTTATCCAACATGGTTGCTTTGGGCATCATCAGTTTAGATTTACTTATATTATATTATAGGTAGTGATATCTACTGTTTTAGGAGGCAGAATAGGGGTAAATAGAGGTATTGGCACATAACGTCAAGGAGATCAACTCGACTATGTATGTCATATGGCACCAACAATGGCTGGAACCTTTGTTCCTACCATCTCCACCATACCTATGTACACTTGGTTCCCTTGAGCATACAAGTGCCCTCAATGGAGAATAATCCATATCAGTTGGGTTTCTCACCAGTCTTACTTTATTGTAAACCATTATGGAGGAACCTCTGGTGTCTAGACTGTTTTGCACCCTGTACTTCTCTTAGCTCTTCTTACTTCTTTCTTCCAGACGTGCACCATGGGAGACGTGAAGTGTGTCCGCGTGTATGACAAGGTGAAGGCTTAACTTTAGTCCGTGAGACTGAAACTGGAAAACAGCTCAGTTCAATGAGCCTCGCTCATGACACTACCCTGGATATCTATCTATTCCTAAATCAGATGAATGAAGCGATATGTGTAAAATTCTGCATGGAAACAGTAGTGTACCTAATGTGAACCTGCTGTGAAGCCCAAATAAATTCCTCCTACATCCTGTATGATGGCTCCTGTGGCTTATTGTCTGTGTCTGCATGGGTGTTAACAGGGAATGATGGGATATTGCAATGGGCTGTGCCTAGGAGGTTGTTGCATCTATTCTTATGTCCTTTGCAGTATATCAGGATCAGAGGTCCAATGTACTATCTGTAACACTGTCCCCCAACTACCGTGTACCATTATAAGACTGGTGGGTGGAGGCGTAACATGAAGTACTTGGACCCCAATGCAGGATCTGTAATTGAGCTCCCATATACCATGTGATATCTATAATACTGGGGTCCTGGTATCAATTGCAAATTCTGCATTCCTTATAGCCACATCTCTATAGGTGGTTAAGCAGATTTTCACCATTGCAACTATATACCGGTGATGAATGTTCTATAATGCTTAGGTAAATCTTCATATTGTAGATAAAGCAGAATACAATAACTCCGATAACAGTGTGTGAATACAGCAGACATAATACGGCATGGCTCATTATATTTCTGCTTTTCATGGCTGGATCTTTAGAGGATATTTCTTGTTCGCACTATTCACCTGAATTCCCTCTTTGTGAACAGATCCCATTGTCAGAACATATTGCTTCATAAATAATACAGTCACAATACTGCTGGTTTACACAGGTGGGTGTGGAGTCTATACAGATGGCTTTACATGGTGGGATTGTGTTTCGTTCATTATTGACTGTGTGAGGTGGTTGTACAGTCCATCCATAGGTGTAATGTGAGTACGAGAGAGTGCGCCATATCTCATAACCCCAGTACATAAGTCAGTGTTTACCTACCCTATGTAATAGCTGCATATTCACACTATAGGTCCATACTCGGATTTAGTAGCCAAAATGGCTTATTTGGTATTTTTGAAAAATTGTCTGATGACCAAATGCAGCAAGATTTCCCTGCAAAATAACCAAAAACCGGAAAAAAGGAACAAAATACTGAGTTATCTGATTTCTTTCTATCTTGTTCTTAAAGTGATCTTAAAGTGTCCTCCAACTTCACACAAAGCAACAAAAAAGAGAGGGAACTTTTTAATGCGTTGCAATTCAGACTATAAACCGTAAAGGAATAAATTCTGAATAGTTTTGCATTAATATGTCTCCTATGTGTAACTGCTCTGCCTGTGTGTCAGTCTTTACTATATTTCAGGTTTTCTATTTAGGAGCCTTACCCAAAATACTGCCCAATTATAGAGTCTGCCAGAATTTTTCTTACCTAGTATTTGGCAGGGTCCTTCCACACCTGTTCACACATACCTTTGGTTCCCTTGCTACCATCCAGATTGCTGATAAGAAGTCCTGTTTATGTGATATGTAAATTAGCTGACAAGTGCCGCGGGGTGGCAAACAAGTGCGCCTGGGTCTAGATAGCTTGACTCCTATTTGCTATGTCTGTGCTATTAGCATTCACATTATTGAAACCTTATACAGAATCTTACATGTGCGCCATTTCTTCCTTACCTAGTACATGCATGGTGCGCTCCCAGCTGTGGGCAATGGTCGCACAGATGTAATGTGCCCTACCAAAAATGGGGAGTAATGTTATGACGGAATCTTTGCAGCCACAAAGCATGATGGAGATAGTTAATATAGTCTAAAATCCCAAAATATATGACATAAATATGGACTTGAGGACCCACTTATTGAGACAACCACTTATTGGGAGTAGGGGGATCCCTTGGTCCCTCTTTCACCTGGTGACACAATCACTAGTGGCCACATTTAGGAAGAGATTGATGGTAGTGGCCATGCATAAGGTTGGATTGGTACATGTAGGCAGAAAATGACATATTAGAGATTCTAGTGGGCATGCTCTGTGATATGTACAGAGGTCAATGTACAGGGAGGAGGAGCTTATCTGGTCCTGTCTCCTATTGGCCCATCCCTGCGTTATCTAACACCAGCTCTCTAATAAAGCGTTACGCTTCTTTGTAACTCTGCTCTCCAATGTTAATAAGATGACTAGGAAAGTTACTATCTTTATATTAGCACTAAAGTAATAGGATTGCGCTCTATAATATGTAATAAGGTGCGTCCAAGCTAATGCTATGTATATAGAGCTTGTAAGAACCTCTGAACACACCTTAATGCACAAAACAAAGATTAAAATGTGTCAGGATATACAAAGACAATAAAATGCACATGAATACAGGGCGGGTGCAGTTATATACAGTCAAGTATACACAGACAATCCCAAAAGCATCAAACGCACATCTACATATGGCCGGGGATGTGTCTGACCTGCAGGCGTAAGAGCATCAGACCTACAGGTTAATTCACAATCTTCATTTCCATCCTATAATAATCTGTCTGGTTAAATAGACTAATAAAAACATCAAAAACATAATTTATTATACACAGATAAGAACGGGTGTAACCTCTAAGGAATGTAACGTCCCACGTTGCAGAAATGCAGCCTTTTTTCTTGCAGATTTTGCTATGGTTCTTGAGCCAAACCCAGGAACGGATTGAGCAGAAGGTAGAAGTATAAGAGCTTCCTATATATTTCATATTCCTTTTGTAGCCATTATTGGCTGTGGGTAAAAAAACGCATTAAAATCTTAAACAAAAAAAATCAGCGTTTTCATAATGTTGGGCCTCAGCTTCAAATTCCTGAAGCAGAAATTTTCTGCTTGACAAATTCAGCATCAAAATGTGAATTGTGAACACCCCCCTTACTAAGGTTCAATCAGTCAGCCATGTTTGGTCAAAGAAACCCAGTTCATGTGGCGGATTCATTTCCCAGTGTTGGATCAGCTGAAATGAATTCTCATCATCACAGTGGTGTATGATTCTGCGTGTTCCTGAACTACTGTCTACTGTAGACTATGGGTCTACTGTCATGTACCGAAGGGGTTTAAAAACATGGCTGATTTCTTTTTCTCAGAAGTGACATCCCATCTATTGGTCACATGCTATAGGTCCATCCAGACCTCTGCAGCCCAAGCAGAGGGAAGTCGGTGACGTCACTGAGAGTTGGCTACAGGGGAGAAGAGGAATGAGAGTTCTGGCCTCCGTTGCTGCCCTCCAGACAAGTAACTGTGGCTGTGGGAAACCATGGTATATATTAGTAATAAAGCCTTGTATAGAGAATGCACCGACAAGTTTCTGCTAATAGCCCCATTATGGCTGCAGCTTGTTCTGCATTTCTCCCTGAGGCAGGAGCATGTATAATACAGAGCAGTCTGATCTATTATTACTACTACTGTTTTTTTTACATGTAACTCTGCCAGGAAGATCCGTAAAATAGCTAAGAAGTGACAGGCCCGCTTTAATCAGAGGGCCAATGGTGCACTTAAATTGGGCCCTAGGGTAGCAGGGTCCCCCTTTGGACAGTGGGACGGTCCCGCATTTGCTGTCCCTTCATCCATCAGCATCCAGAGGACTGAAGACAGTCTGTTTCACCACCCGGCCACTGTCTTTGCTCCTGGTTTCCTGGGAGCAGGAGATGCGATGTAGTTCCGTCACTTACATCACGCCTGTTGTGCCTTGAAGACTCCGGGACCAGAGAGAGGAGGAAACAGGGGAACAGGGAAAGGTGAGTTTTAAAGGGGCTCTATCATTTGGGATATGCATTTTAAACTAAGGACTTGTCGGAATAGAGGCATCGGCCCAGGAGGTGGCATACAAGTCAGGACGGAGCTGTGCTCGGAGCACAGAGGGAACGACCCCTGTGCTCTCTGAGTCTCATTTGCATAGATGAGACTCAGAGAGCAATAAAACAATTTGTTTAAAAAACGGCGTCGTTGAGGACTGAACCAAAGGTAGGAGTAGAATAGCCTTTCTAAGGGCTATTCCAGGATGTCCTTAGTTTAAAATGCACATACCCAATGATAGAAACCCTTTAAGGTTTAATTTTTCATTTATATATACAGTGGGGAACATGAAACTGTGGGGGCAATCTGAGGGGGATATGAAACTGGGGGCAACCGGGGGTGGGGACATGATACTGTTGGGCAAGCTGTGGGTACATGATAGTGGGACATGAGGGGGACATGATAGTGTTGGGGGACATGATACGTTGGGAGGACATGACAGTGTAGCGGCAACCTGAGGCAGACATGACAGTGTGGGGGCAACTTGGAGGGGCACCTGATACTGTGGGGGCAACTTGGGGGGTGGGGGACATGAATCTGTGAGGGCAACCTGGAAGGGATCATTATGAGGGGCATTATATTGTATGGGGCCACTAAGGGGCATTATACTATTTGGGGCCATTGAGGGGGCATTATAATTTGTTTAGGTCAGGTATTTCCAAGTTGGGGTGATGAGGGGGCACTTATGAAGCCTTTGCACAGGGCCCACCAATGTGTTAAAACAGCCCTGCAAAGTGACCATAATCTAGGAGCAGGGGTGTAACTACCGTGGTAGCAGCAGTAGCAGCTGCCACAGGGCCCGGGCCATTAGGGGGCCCGGTGACAGCCGCTACCGCTGCGTTTTTTTTTTATTTTTAAGTCCGTTACGGGCCCTATTCACTTGCCGATCCTGGCTGGGCCGGGATCGGCAAGTGACACCGCGGGGCCCACAGAGGCTATCATTATACTCGGGGGTCTTTGCAGACCCCCGAGTATAATGATCGGCGGACCGGAGAGGTAAGGTAACATAAAAAACAGTGTTACTTACCTCTCCACGATCCTGCCAGGCCTCCGTCATTCGTGTCTGACGTCACATGACCCAGGCCAGCTTCCCGGGTCATGTGACATCTGACGTCATTAAAGCTGGACAAGAGCGGCGGCCGACAGGAACAGGTAAGCAACTATCTCTGTTCTTTTAATGGTTTTAATCCCCCGGGTCTCCGATTATTATACTCTGGGGTCTTTTCAGATATAATAAATATATATAATAAATGTTTATAGGTGTCCACAGTGGGACATATGGGGACACTATTGGGGATAATACTGTGTGCAGGGGACACTATAGGGGTTAATACTGTGTGTAGGGGACACTATAGGGGTTAATACTGTGTGTAGGGGACACTATAGGGGTTAATACTGTGTGTGCATTGGACACTATAGGGGTTAATAATACTGTGTGCATTGGACACTATAGGGGTTAATAGTGTGTGTGCAGGGGACACTATAGGGGTTAATACTGTGTGTGCAGGGGACACTATTGGGGTTAATACTGTGTGTGTGCAGGGGACACTATAGGGGATAATACTGTGTGTGCAGGGGACACTATAGGGGATAATACTGTGTGTGCAGGGGACACTATAGGGGATAATACTGTGTGTGCAGGGGACACTATAGGGGTTAATACTGTGTGTGCAGGGGACACTATAGGGGTTAATACTGTGTGTGCAGGGGACACTATAGGGGTTAATACTGTGTGTGCATTGGACACTATAGGGGTTAATAATACTGTGTGTGCATTGGACACTATAGGGGTTAATAATACTGTGTGTGCAGGGGACACTATAGGGGATAATACTGTGTGTGCAGGGGACACTATAGGGGATAATACTGTGTGTGCAGGGGACACTATAGGGGATAATACTGTGTGTGCAGGGGACTCTATAGGGGATAATACTGTGTGTGCATTGGACACTATAGGGGTTAATAATACTGTGTGTGCATTGGACACTATAGGGGTTAATAATACTGTGTGTGCAGGGGACACTATAGGGGATAATACTGTGTGTGCAGGGGACACTATAGGGGATAATACTGTGTGTGCAGGGGACTCTATAGGGGATAATACTGTGTGTGCAGGGGACACTATAGGGCAGTGATGGCGAACCTATGGCACGCGTGCCAGAGAGGGCACGCAGAGCCCTCCATGCTGGCACGCGTGCGGTCGCCCGGATCGCTCACCAACAGGGAATCCGGTACAGGATTCCCCGTTGATGAGCGATCACTGCCTTCAGTTGTATGTGCAAATGCACATACAGCTGAAAGCTGTCAGGGTAGGCCGCGGATCGCGCGACCGCGGCCTACACTGGCTGCAGAGTTTGACCTCTGCCCCGACGCGGGCGCGATGACGTCATCAGCGCCGCCAGTGACAAGAAGGTGGATGCCGGCGGCTCTTCAGGGGTGAGTATGAGAGTGGCTCACTGTGTATATGATGTTGGGGGGAGCGCTTATAATACTTGGTGGGGTGTATGATACTGGGGGGGCTTATAATACTGGGTGGGGTGTATAATACTGGGGGGAGTGTATAATACTGAGGGGGCTTATAATACTGGGGGGAGTGTATAATACTGGGGGGGCTTATAATACTGGGTGGGGTGTATAATACTGGGGGGAGTGTATAATACTGGGGGGAGTGTATAATACTGAGGGGGCTTATAATACTGGGGGGAGTGTATAGTACTGGGGGGGCTTATAATACTGGGGTGGCTTATAATACTGGGGGGTGTACTAAAGAGCATATAATACTGGGGGGGGGCCTATTTATAAGCACACAATACTGTGTGTGGATGCCACTGTGGAGCATATAATCCTGTGTGGGGGGGGGGGACACCTACTGCGGAGCATATAACACTGGGGGGCTACTGTGGTACTGTGGAGAATATAATATTGTGTGGTGGGCCCACTGCAGAGCATATAATACTGTCTGGGGTCCCCTCACTATTTATATCACACAGTATCTGTTTTATAGCAGACGTGATATTAGTACAGGATGTAAGAATATTACACGGTAACTATAAAACAGATCCTGTGCGATGTAAATAGTGAAAATTAATTGTTCAAAGTACCAAATGCCGAGACCTTTACATTTCAGTACAACGCTGTTTGTATTATTGAAAGCTCTGTAAAGCCCCACATGACTGTAATTTTTGGTCAGTAACTGTCCGCAATTGTGGATCCGCATAGTATTAAGTCTATATTGTCGTGTTGGCACTCCGCGAAAATTTTGTGGGTTTTGGGTTGCAGTTTGGGCACTCAGTCTCTAAAAGGTTCGCCATCACTGCTATAGGGGTTAATACTGTGTGCATTGGACACTATAGGGGTTAATACTGTGTGTGCAGGGGACACTATAGGGGTTAATACTGTGTGTGCAGGGGACACTATAGGGGTTAATACTGTGTGTGCAGGGGACACTATAGGGGTTAATACTGTGTGCATTGGACACTATAGGGGTTAATACTGTGTGTGCAGGGGACACTATAGGGGATAATACTGTGTGTGCAGGGGACACTATAGGGGTTAATACTGTGTGTGCAGGGGACACTATAGGGGTTAATACTGTGTGCATTGGACACTATAGGGGTTAATACTGTGTGTGCAGGGGACACTATTGGGGATAATACTGTGTGCAGAGGCCACTAATGGACATAATACTGTGTGCAGGGCTTACTAAGGGACATAATAGAGTGCGGAGGAGGGGGTCAGTCGAGGTCTTCGGCATCAGTTTGGGGAGGGGGGGCCCCATTACAAAAGTTCGCCACGGGGCCCCGCCATTCCTAGTTACGCCACTGTCTAGGAGATGCAGGGGCACTGGACTCCAAACTAGTGTCTCTGGATCACCTGTATAATTCTTCATATATACAGTATAGCTATATTACAGCTCTGAATATGAAACTATTCGATCGCACCTATAGAAGCCGATGGGGTCACCCTGTACCTCTGTAGCTATATGGGATAGTTTCTCTGTGCTGTGTTTTACCACTGCAGGTATATGTAGAATACGAGAATGTCGCCATTTTAAAATTGTAACAAAAAGTGGAAAGTATAAATAGTAAATTTCTTTCCTGTTTATACCGACCCGACAATACT
The DNA here is from genome assembly GCF_031893055.1 of Leptodactylus fuscus. Lineage (NCBI taxonomy): Eukaryota > Metazoa > Chordata > Amphibia > Anura > Leptodactylidae > Leptodactylus > Leptodactylus fuscus. The sequence continues at coordinate 43,165,055 of NC_134268.1, read as the reverse complement.
ATGAAGTGTAAGGGGAACATTGCGGCACTTACATGTCACAGATGCTCATTGTCCTTAATTTATACATCAGGAAAAGTCTACTTGAGTCTAGTAGGAAAACTACCAGATGTCACAGATCTCATTTCCCACAATGAATGTTCCAAGCCCCGTGACATTGTAAGGGAAGCTTTTCCTTTCCTGCTAGATTTTAGAAGAAAAAGTATATTGTTGTGCAGTCTTAAGACGGAACCCCATTCTTATTCCGCAGCATTTTTGTGCACCTAAAACTCGGCAATTGGCATCCTTTAGCATTATCCTAAAAAAGGCGAATAACCTCTATCTGTTAGATGCCATTCTCTTATATTAGGGAGGGAAAAAAATTCCTTACTGACACCCAACATTGTAATCTTGTGAAGCCTTGGCAGCAGCTGCCTGGTACTAGTAGCTGAAATTATAGATATCTCATAAAAACAACTCCTTTCCATATCTTCAAGTTTACTCTTCGCCATTACCCAGAAATCCCTATGTCTACACAGAGCTTGCTATGGGGTTTGGAAGGCGAGGAGTCAAAAACAAAAAAATCAAAAAATGCCTCCTGCGGTCAAGGGTTAAAAGTGCAATGAAATCAAATATATCAAAATATTTCTGAAACCCCACCGAAATATTATTTTCTATAAAATGGAGTTTTCAATAGAAGACTTCCTGAGCGTTCATGCTTATTATTAGCCATATCATGTTCTAGGTGGGATATCTCCGAAAACACCTATAAACATCCTGTGTAAAATATTTGGCCATAGTTGGTATTTACACTGCGCTCAGATGGTAGATAGAGAACACTGCGAATATGTTTTTAATGTATCCCATGAGCATATCATGTTCCACAGAACCGGACAGGAGCAACTCCTGTTGATAAAGTCACTGCAGATCCCGGCCAAGTTGAGTGATACATGCCAAACAATACAAGTCTGATATCTGGGGCAGGAGAGCCTTCTAGCTACACATGGCTGGGAAGAAAGTCACCATAGGACATAGCTCGCTGGGTGGGAACTGGATGGGTTTGAAGCTTGAACTTTAGTAACCTTCAGCTGCATCGTACTGACATCCAGCGAGATAAAAACAAGATGCCTTCCCTAGTTCATGAATTTATAGATTTATACGTGATGAAGCCGGTCTGGATTTCAGACAACACCCAAACTCACATGCTTTTAGTAATATACGCTGGAAAATAGAATCCACAACCATTTGTTGCATATTAACATATACAGGAGGGAACTGTATCTGTTAACATCAGGCAACAGCTAAAAATGTTGGTTTGTCTGGAACTTGTCTAAAAAAAGTCACTTTAAAGCCAAGTGCAGCGTTTTAGGCTTCATGCACATGACGGAGTGAGCTGCTGAGTTTGCAGCAGAATGCACTTGTATTATCTGAGTGCACTCACCTGTATGGGGGCTTCTGATCCAATCGGTTCCGATGACATGGATGATTATAGGTCAGAACAGAATGGATCGGAAGTCCAAAAACACAGCGTTTTGTCTGCAGCCACCTAAAACCCTGCATCTCCCCTATATCTTATAGTGACTTAAACATTCATTTTTCATGACCACCTTGCACTCCAGGGGAACCTGTTTTCACAGATCCCCCATACCTTAGAGTAAAAATGAGACATGTCCTATATTTTAGAATGAAAAGAAGTAGGACAAGGCACCAAGCCGATCCTAGTGTAGTATATTGAGACAAAATGGCAGACCAGTAGGTAAGCAAAAATGGCTGCTCACCTGGTGAGGTTGTGTGGAGCACAACAACCAAAAGAGTGCAATAAGCAAAGTGGAAGATTACAGGGAAGCAGCTGAAGGACACATCACGGAGACGTCAGGGCAACATCAAACATGGACCAGCCTCCTCAGATGAACGGGCAAAGAACAGCGCTCACCCAAATGGATAAAACAAATACTTTATTTGGCACAACGCGTTTCGGGCTACTTAAGCCCAGTGGCGTAACTAGGAATGACGGGGCCCCGTGGCGAACTTTTGACTTGGGCCCCCCCAACTGACACTGAAGACCTCGATCGACCCCCCTCCTCCGCACTCTATTATGTCCCTCAGTGGCCCCTGCACACAGTATTATGTCCATTAGTGGCCCCTGCACACAGTATTATGTCCCACTGTGGACACCCATAAACACCCCAGAGTATAATAATCGGAGATCCGGGGGAATAAAAACATTAAAAAAAAACAGTTGCTTACCTGTCCCCCGGCTCCTACGCTGTCGGACGCCACCCTCGTCCTTCTTTAATGACGTCGGACGTCACATGACCCAGGAAGCAGGCCAGGTTCATGTGACGTCAGAGACGTCAGACAAGTATGAAGGAGGCCTGGCAGGATCGTGGAGAGGTAAGTAACAGTGTTTTTTACGTTCCCTTACCTCTCCTGGTCTGCCAATCATTATACTCGGGGGTCTGCAAAGACCTCCGAGTATAATAATAGTATTTGTGGGGCCCGCGGTGTCACTTACCGATCCCGGCCCAGCCAGGATCGACAAGTAAATAGGGCCCATAACGGCCTATTAAAAAAATCAAACAAACAAAAAACGCAGTGGTAGCAGCTGTCACCGGGCCCCTAATGGCCCAGGCCCTGTGGCACCCACCTCCGCTGCCTCTATGGTAGTTACGCCCCTGTTTAAGCCCTTTCCCAAGTGCAAGAGTTAACCTTCCCTCAGTGGGTTAAAGACATGACATGTCATGTCCTATATTTTGACAGTCCATTACAACAGACCTTCAAAATAACAGTGATGAGAATAGCCCCCATTCACTTAAATTGAATTTATTGCTGCACTGCGATATCTATTAAAATATAGAAGACAGCTTAAAGGGGACCTTTCATGTCCTCGCAGATCAGTGGTGTTGTATACTGCTAGAAAACTTGCTGGTGATACAGGAGATATCGGTATTACTACTAGACGATAAGGAACGCCTCCTTTGACAGTACACAGCTATGGAGGAGTACTGTCAGGGGACGTTCCTCACAGCCCAGTGATGGCGCCAGGATGTAAGGTCTACCCTTCTGACAGTGAAGGGATATCGGTGGCAAAACTAACTATATCTCTGGAACTTGGCGGTATACCAGCTGAATTCAGTGCACTGTCAGCTTTCCGGAGGTATATAAATACCACTGACCTGCGAGGACTAGAGAGGTCCTCTTTAATAGGAGACAGCACATGGTTTTCAGCCTTGACAACACCACCATGTCTGGATGTACCCTAAAGAGTTGTCCTGAGAGGGATAACCATCTCTGGTGCCTGTATGGCAACTCCTTATCCCAGGTTCACACTATGGTCGCCTCTCTGTTGTTCTGGTTCATCTGAAGACTAGAACAATGAAGCACAAAAATAGCACATGGGATCTGATGGACCTCATTGAATATATTGGGGGTCTGTTGGGTGTCAGTCGTTTTAAAACTAAAACTTGTGGAGGAAAGAGTTCTTTGTGCGGGACTCTTTCCTCTGCCGATTTCCAGGTGGAAATTGCGATGGAGCCTTTGAATATGTGAACATATCCTTAGGTGCATTAGATCCGTAGTGTGTATATGTAGCCATCATGTCTTATTCCATAGTTACATTTTGTGAAAGAAATAGTTTGATCAGTAAGAGAACAATGTCGAGGCCCTGGGCACAATGACAGGTCCACAATAAATAAAGCACCTTGTACGAACTTGTCATGTTCGCTCTTTGTTTCACGCATCCGTCCTTCATGTAATGAAATCGCCTGGCTAAGGGCCAGCTCATTCCAGATGGAAAGTAAGTGTTCCAGTAACATCATTACAGTGTCCAAAATAACCACTGGATAATGGACTATTCCCTGGGGTGCAATTCATCTCCAAACATTTACACAACCTACTGAGTTTGGCCGGGACTAAACAAGGCTTTCAGAGTCAAACAATGGACACACAATACAAAATGTATTCAGTATGCAGCTAAATGAGTTTTCCAGCTCAGATACGAAATTTTGGATCTATGTGATATGGTTTTACATAGATGCCATTTATTTATATTTATAACATGGGCTATTGTGCTTGCACAGTAAGGGTGATAAAAATATACCAGTACTTTGATGAAACAGAGCCGGCAATGCGTGCAGCAATATCAAGATGTTCAGGATAATATTGAAAACCTGAGAGAGAATAGTCACCGCCATAACCTTTTCCAATGATCCACCTTACTGAATCTAGCCAGTGAAGGTAAGACTAAACTAAGAGCAATAAGTATATCCTATGCAGCCCTGCACCATGTGTAACACCACTCATATATTTAAGTCCTGTCATACAGTATAAACACAATATTCTTATGTAAGGAGCCGTATAAAAGCAAATATAGCAACACTTGGACTGCATTCCCCATAATCTACACCATACAGATAGACCATACATGGTGCACTTACTTAAAGGGAACCTATCACATGGAAAATGCAGAGTAATCTGCAAACAGCATAGCATAGGGCAGAAGGAGCTGAGAAGATCGATATATACATTTGTGGGAAAAGATTCAGTATAACTTACTATATTCATTGAAATCTCTCCTCTAAATCGAGGAGGCGGTCTTATCAGTGGAGTCCTAGAGGGGAGGCGGTCACTCATTGATAACTCCGCCTCCTAGACTTCTCAATGTAGAAAGAGGAGAGATTTCAATAGGCACGTGCAAAGTTATACAGAATCTTTTCCCACAAAACTATATATTAATCTGCTCAGCTCCTCCTGCTCTATAATATGCAGATGGCAGATTATACTGCATTTTCCATATGATGGGTTCCCTTTAAAGGGGAAATTTCATTTTAGACACTTTAAAACTGTAAAAGACGTCTCCAGTAGCATGTACGATTGTGTGGTGTTCTCTTTATCACAGTTGCTATATCTGGTCTCAACCTAAGTAGTTGTTCTGAGCAGAATCTGCACCTATTTCTAGAGCTGCACATTGTCTATAATATGGGATATTCAATATAGTTTTTGGTTTCTAGAGGCCCCCATATAAATTTCAGAAAAGTCTCCGAATCTGCTCATTTCAGGATTACTTATGTATATGGGGGTCTCCCAACTCTACATGACAGATTATGTTAGTTGAAAGAAGGATCGGGCATGTTGAATCTCAACCTGCATGTTCTTGGGGGAGGTAAGTCACTGGCATAGGTGTCTTCTGGTGAATTTCTCCCCTCTCCCAATTCAAGGCACAAGGAGCATGGTCGAGCTGAGTGTAAATGTAGGAGTAGGTCGAGAGGCACAGAAATTTGTCAAATGCTATTGAATGTGTGGGAACCTTCAGTAAAGAATGCACAAAATTTCTGAACTAAACGAACAGCGGTTCCCATGTCACTGGCCTCCTCTTTTCTGGTGATCAGTTGGGTCCTCGCTACGCACGCCGCGGCAAATTTAGCCCTGCCCACTTTTGTGTTGACTCCGCCCACTCATTAATTTTTCATGTGCCCGTACACAGTATAATCCTCCTACAGTCACTCGTAAATTATTATATGTCCCCCCTCTATCTCTCCCCCAGTTTCATATACACCCTTCATCTGCCCCCCAGTTTCATGTCCCCCTTCCATCTCTGCCCCCAAATTCATGTCCCCCCATCTCTGCCCCCAGATTCATGTCCCCCCATCTCTGCCCCCAGATTCATGTCCCCCATCTCTGCCCCAGAATCATGTCCCTCCATCTCTGCCCCCAGATTCATGTCCTCTCCATCTCTGCCCCCAGATTCATGTCCCCCCATCTCTGCCCCCAGATTCATGTCCCTCCATCTCTGCCCCCAGAATCATGTCCCTCCATCTCTGCCCCCAGATTCATGTCCCCCATCTCTGCCCCCAGATTCATGTCCCCCCATCTCTGCCCCCAGATTCATGTCCCCCATCTCTGCCCCCAGATTCATGTCCTCCCATCTCTGCCCCCAGATTCATGTCCCCCATCTCTGCCCCCAGATTCATGTCCTCCCATCTCTGCCCCCAGATTCATGTCCCCCATCTCTGCCCCCAGATTCATGTCCCTCCATCTCTGCCACCAGATTCATGTCCCCTCCATCTCTGCCCCCAGATTCATGTCCCTCCATCTCTGCCCCCAGATTCATGTCCCCCATCTCTGCCCCCAGATTCATGTCCTCCCATCTCTGCCCCCAGATTCATGTCCCCCCATCTCTGCCCCCAAATTCATGTCCCTCCATCTCTGCCCCAGAATCATGTCCCTCCATCTCTGCCCCCAGATTCATGTCCTCTCCATCTCTGCCCCCAGATTCATGTCCCCCCATCTCTGCCCCCAGATTCATGTCCCCTCCATCTCTGCCCCCAGAATCATGTCCCTCCATCTCTGCCCCCAGATTCATGTCCCCCATCTCTGCCCCCAGATTCATGTCCTCCCATCTCTGCCCCCAGATTCATGTCCCCCATCTCTGCCCCCAGATTCATGTCCTCCCATCTCTGCCCCCAGATTCATGTCCCCCATCTCTGCCCCCAGATTCATGTCCTCCCATCTCTGCCCCCAGATTCATGTCCCCCATCTCTGCCCCCAGATTCATGTCCCTCCATCTCTGCCACCAGATTCATGTCCCTCCATCTCTGCCCCCAGATTCATGTCCCCCATCTCTGCCCCCAGATTCATGTCCCTCCATCTTTGCCACCAGATTCATGTCCCCTCCATCTCTGCCCCCAGATTCATGTCCCCCCATCTCTGCCCCCAGATTCATGTCCCCCATCTCTGCCCCCAGATTCATGTCCCCTCCATCTCTGCCACCAGATTCATGTCCCTCCATCTTTGCCCCCAGATTCATGTCCTCCCATCTCTGCCCCCAGATTCATGTCCCCCCATCTCTGCCCCCAGATTCATGTCCCCCCATCTCTGCCCCCAGATGGGGGGACATCGTGTCTACAAGCCAGGAGCCGGCGGCAGCGGCGAGGCGAGGAGCTGACACAGTTCAGCTCCTCGCTTCAGCCGCATATGTGTCAGCGAGAGAGGCGCGCAGCAGCGAAGCGAGGAGCTGACCTGTGTCAGCTCCTTGCTTCAGCCGCATATGTGTTCAACTCAGATCTGCGTCCTCGCAGATCTGAGTTGAAATCGGGACATACCTCCCTCCAACCGGGACTCCGGGAGAACATAGGTCAGCTCCTCGCTTCAGCCGCATGTGTCAGCGAGAGAGAGACGCAGCGGCGAAGCGAGCACGCGAGCAGCTTCAGCCGCATGTGTCAGGAAGAGAGGCGGGAAGCGGCGAAGCGAGGAGATGACCTGTGTCAGCTCCTTGCTTCAGCCGCATATGTGTTCAACTCAGATCTGCGTCCTCTGGACGCAGATCTGAGTTGAAATCGGGACATACCTCCCTCCAACCGGGACCGCGGGACATGTCACCCAAATCGTGACTGTCCCGCGGAAATCGGGACGGTTGGGAGGTATGGCTTATAGACCCCACAATGACATCCTCAGACATGGCTGAACTGATATCTGAGCAACACACTATCACTTTGAGTGTTCTCTTATAGAAAGCATATATCCAAGGCATTGTTTCCCCTCAACCCTGAAATGATTCTTGCTTGAATTCTCAGAGATACAGGCGGCCCTTTGAGACTCTATTACCTCTGGGACAAGTATTCCTTATTCTGCTGAGCCACATGTCAGTCACATGAATTGCCTTAGATATAAGTGAACCCTTGTTTGTGTGAGAAAAATCTAATCTTGACACATGATGTAATACACACTTTAACTTCAGTATCTTCAGACCCACAAAATACAAAGTGTTAAAGGGATCCTATCTTTTAAACACATTTTTTTTCTCCCTAGTATGTCGGAATAGCCTTAAGAAAGGCTTGTATTGTATTGTATTGTAAGCGGCCATTTTTCTTGTGGCCATGGGCATGCGCAGTCAGCTTGCCATAGGCCTGAGACCTAGAAGTAAGAAGACGCCGCCGGAAGAAGATGCAGTAAAGACCTCGTCGTAGAAGAAGATGAGAGGTGGCGCTGGAGAGCTCTCTGGCAGCATTGGGGCCTCCCCCAGGGCTGTTTGAGCACTGGGGCTCACCCTCAGTGCTGCGAGAGAGCTCATTTGCATACCGAGAAAAACCGGGATTGTAGGCGAATGGCGGCACGCAGAAGAAAAGTAAAGGTAGGAGACAAATAGCCTTTCTTAAGGCTATTCTGACATGTTTCCCCTGCTATCTCTTGTGTCAACCCCTCTACCTCATAGATTGTAAGCTCTTGCGAGCAGGGCCCTCAGTCCCATTGTGTGAAATGATGTTCTTTGTTATGTATCTGTCTGTATTTGAACCCTACAAATTGTACAGAGCTGCGGAATATGTTGGCGCTATATAAATAAAATGTATTATTATTATTATTATTATATTATTATAGGATCCCTTTAAATCCATTGCAAACATTGCTGAGATTGTACAAAGGTTGACTTATTATGAGAAGCTACATAATAATAATATATAATAATACACTGCTGTAACATATATCTGATGCTCTATAGGAGCTCTACCATATGTATTTTATGTCTTCCGTTTATAAATGTTTATAATTCTTTTATTTGGAAATTTTTCATAAAAAGTTTTTATCTAAATTCTTATGCACTTGACAGTGCCACAGACTAAGAAGCTGAAGAGATATTTCTCCTATAATATAACTCAAAGAGCAGGAAATGTTGTTGATGCTGAAGAGAGCCAGATAGAGCGAGGATGCTCAGGAGAAGTGAGGTAAGGTGAGTATAAGTGTTGTGTCTTTTTAATCACTTCCCCTGGGTCCCCACTTAATATACTCTGGGGTCTGAGCATATTATACTGTGTAGGAGCCACCGTGGAACATATTATACTGTGTGGGGGCCACTGTGGAGCATAATATACTGTATGAGAGCCACTATGGAGCATATTATACTGTGTAGGGGCCACTGTAGGGCATATAATACTGTGTGAGGGCAACTGTAGAGCATACAATACTGTGTCATGGCCACTGTTGAGTATATTATACTGTGTGAGGAGTGCTGTGGAGCTTAATATACTGTGTGGGGGCAACTGTGGAGCATATTATACTGTGTGGGGCCCGTCACAATTCACATCACACACCATCTTTTTTATAGTAGTCGTGCAGTAATATCATTGCATGGTGATTATAAAACAGATCCTGTGCAATGTAAATAGTGAAGGAGTCACAGAACTCACAAAAGCTTCACAGTACCTTCAATCAGTTGATCAGCAGGGGTCCAGTTTGGACTCTGACTGATGTCTTACATCTCTTAGACTGTACAGATCAGCTGTTTCCCATAGCATGCAGCTCACAGTATTGTTTACATGCCAGGCACTACGCTGCTCACTTACTGTATTCTTGATAAGTTGTTGTGGGTACAAGTATCTGAGATACTGCTGCAACCCCCCGTAACCATCACTACCAAGATACACTGTAGGAAGGTGGAAGGGGCCCCTGGACAAAAGTTTGTAACGGGGCCCACAATGCTTTAGCTATGTTACTGCACAAGGGTTAGTTGTTTGTATGGGTATGAATGATTGCTGCTCAGGCTAGTGTTCCTCTGTGGCCCTAACATCAGGTGGTACACTTTATTGATCCCCACTTGCGAGCTATTGTAAAGTAAACTGGTGTTCTAGGCACAACCTCCTGGAGAATCTACTGGTTTGACCTCTACTGGTGGGAAATCCTATTCCTTTAACTTCTCTCAGTCATCTAAGGAAGCATGTGGATCCAGACATGTCTCCCTGTGGCCCTAGTGTACAAGTCTTTTTGGTTACAGGACAAATCATCACCCTTTGGTAACATTACCTTAGATTTATGGTGCTATGGTGGGACTACTGTACCGAACACATGATTACAGTACAGGGCAGTTGGACTCTTAGCATCGTAGGGATTCCTAGCATTGTAGATGACCATGGTGAGGATGACAGACCCATTTTCAGCCATCTTGCAACCTTCTTAATGCTGTTCATACAATAAGATTGCAATAAATCTAATGAATATTTACAAAGGCACTAAAATATAGTAAGTAACTGAAGAGTAGATGTTTTTAAGAGACCTCTAGAAAATCACATATGTGTTTTGGATTATTTTTAGCCATAAACGTACAAATATAATCTTATTTTCCACAACGTTGCTGAATTCTGCTGAATTCAATACAGATGAGACCATAGGGACATATTCTGGGAAGCCGGCCATTGTTCAATACTGTATGTAGTGGAACTAAACTCAGGCGGTGGGATTATAATCTCAAGAATGTGCAAGAATCACTGTGGTTTGGAGGGCCAAGATGCTAGAAAGTAGTTTTTTTCTTATGCGATGGTGCTATATGAGTTACTGCTTTTGTAACATTTTTCTTGCCATGTCTCACGTGCAGGCTTTGTGTTGTTCCTATGGCCAGATCTCTCATGGTCAGTGGTGGATTTAATAACCAGACCTGTAATGGTTAATGGCGTGATCCCTGGTGATATAGTGAAGCAGAAAGGAGACAGGATATGTAACAGCTGTACATAAGACGTCATGCTTTACCATAAGATTTATGGCCTAACATTTGGGACAATGTTATTAATGGAAATATATTATAGGAATGTATTCCTTAGAACCAACAGTAACTCCCTTATCAATTGCAATGGCCTGCTCAGATAACTGGCCAAGTAATCCATTAAAGGGCTTTAGGTTTCCATGTAAAATTGCGTTTAGTGCAATAAGCCCCAAACCTATAATACACAGTCTACCAATAAGTATTTGGACACCTGTGGTAGAATAGAAAAACAACATTTATTCCTATCCAATAGTTGGTAGACCCCAGCAGATGCTTCCTTACGGATGGTATTGAGTGACACAATACTCCCGGATGCCTGGTGACACTCCTGGTGTATGTGAGCCATCGGTTGGGTGCGGTTTCTTTGGCCAGCACTCGTCGGTCTCTATCTCCCAGTTTCGGGGTCTGCCGACTCGGGGCACATTCCATCAATCACCGTTCACCTTCCACTTCGTAATCACATAGGCCACTGTCGGTTTTGGGTAATTCAGTTTGCTTGCTATGTCCCTTAAGGATCGACCATTTCTGTGGCACCCCACAATTACCCCTTTCTCGAAATCAGACAGCTCGGCACTTTATGGTATCTTGTATGCGACTGATGCCAATGCTGTTTCCTATTTAAAGTCGGAAGGCGCGATGTACATCACGACCGCAGATATCTTCATTTGCATGGGTGTCCAAATACTTATTGGGAGACAGTGTATACCTTACTCACCTCCTTAATACTGCGCTGATCCTTCTCCAATGGTGCTATGAATGTGTTACATTTTATACTGGACAAGTCAGTGGCCGCCATTCTTTTTAACTGACCCCATGGCCATGTATCCATATATTACACATTATTGTGCTACTCATGTAAATATGACCCATGGGGACAAATCACCAGCATGGGAAACTGAAAGAATACAAAAGCTGGGCACATCACAATTTATGTTTTTAGAAGATTTGTGTTTGCTTTATTATTGACTGGAATAATACGTTACGTGTGTAATTGTCTGGATTGGGTGTGATAGATGACTTCTCCTATCTGTATAGACAATACAAGACACACCAAGGTCAGTAATACTACAACAGTCACACTGTGATCTAGTTCTCTTGTCTGACTTGGTATAATATTTATTCACTATTATAGTGTCAGTATATGACTCTTTGTAATATTTCCGTGCACATCGGTGCTCCCAGCCTCTCCTGCCCATCAATGTCCCTCCATTGGGGTCCCAGGGGTTGGTAAAAATCCCTTTAACAACACTAAGAGGGGTTTGAGAGGGTACAGGCTCACGGGATTTGTCATCTAAAGCCACTACAATAATTCTAAATGAAAACATTTCCAGATAATAATCCATAATCCATACACAGGGCTATGTGTGGAATGCCTTGGACTTGTCCTGTAGTAACCGTAGGGTTTGTTCAGACATAATTCTCCATGTACATGTGGTCAGGTTTAGACCCGTAGTCTTTTCCAAGACTAATTAAAGCGGCTTATAAGATCTTGGGGTCAGACATTCCACTTTCTTACACAGTTTAACTATAAAGTCAACTTTTTGTCGGGTTGTGATTTACAAGGGATTATACATGAATGAATAGAAGAGGTATTATACAATCTATACGCCCCTCAGGTCCATTCATTACAACTCAGCATGGTATATTTATATAGTTACAGCTGTAGCAAAGTTATCCCAAATTTCTGCAATTGGTTAAACTACTGCACTGTGATTAGAAATTGGAAAATATTTTTCAGTGATTTTTCATTGTTTTTTGTTTTCTTCCGTGATAAGATATCGCACTGCAAGCAATTTAAAGGGGTTATTTGGTTTCCGTGATTAATGGCCTATCAATGACAGATCTACGGGGGTCTGACTCTTAAGACCCCCACAGATCACTCGGGAGAGCTGCTACAAACTGTAGTGGTGAGCTTAGGTACCACACCCATTGAAGTCTATAGGGCAGCGCTGCAGTACCTACACTCGCCGCTACCATTTGTACAGTGAGAGAGCACCAGTACAGCTCTGCCTTGGTACTAGTGATCTGCCAGGCACAGATCAGACCCCCACAGGTCTAATATTGATGGGCTATCCTAAGAAAGTCAAGTTAAATGCTACATCTGTATATAAATAGAAATGAAGGAGCTGTTTTTTTTTTGTCTTTTAAACATAGGGAAAAAATGATAAGCATATTCCTATGCCAGTCTTGGTCCACTGTACACTGGAGGAGAGATCCACCCATTTTGATCTATTCAAGGGATTCTACCATTAAAAAACTTTTTTTTCTAGGTAACACGTCGGAATAGCCTTTAGAAAGGCTATTCGTCTCCTACCTTTGGAAGTGATCTCCGTCGCTCGTTCGAAAAACCAGTTTGTACCGGTATGCTAATTAGTTCTCTCGCAGCGATGGGGGCGAGCACCAGCGCAGGAAATGCGATGGGGGCGTCCCCATTGCTGCTCGAAAACTGACTCCAACGCCGCCTCTGTCTTCTTCTGCATGCTTCCCTTCCTTCTTTGGCTTGATGTCGGACGCCTGCGCAGTATGCTCTGTTCAGCGAACTTCGCCGAACGTACTGCGCATGCGCGAAATTGCGGTGTCGGCACTATGGCCGCAGGCATGCGCAGTACGTTCGTCGAAGTTCGGTGAACAGAGCGTACTGCGCAGGCGTCTGGCGTCAAGCCAAAGAAGGAAGGCTTCCTAGACCTTGCCCAGACTGGTCTGTCCTGGGGGCCCTATCAATAACTTGCTCAATGGCTTGTGCCTTGGATTAGAGACATCATAGGTCTGTGAGCTGGGGATACAAGCTGAAGGCCTCAGATAGCAGTGACTGGTGATTGGCGACTGGGCCCCACAAAATTGTTCAAATGTTAGGGCCCAGGGAGGAAAGATATTGGTTGGCTGGTTCGGATGCTGTGTGCTGACTATCTGTATATAGTACAGTGATTATACTGTGTTTGGTCCACCCATGTAGGGGTAAAACGCTGGGTTTCAGTCTGGCTTATGGGCCTCTCTGAGATTCACCTGCTCTCCTGGGGCCAATTAGGCCTCATGCACATGCCTGAGTGTGCAGGCCATGAGGAGACTGATTGCACTTGGATGCCATCTGAGTACCATCCGAGTGCCTTCCAACCAATGGTGGGGTTCTCTTCCAATGTCACTGAACACTATAGGACCTAATCTTTAATCACTGTAGCAGAACAGAAGATCAGACCCCCACTCGAATTGTGCACTTGGTGGTGTGCATGGGCCCTTACAGCCCACGAAGGGCAAGCATAATTTAAGAATAAGATTAAGACTTGCCATACAAATCAGATAAAAGTTGGCCAAAATGGTGGAACTAGGCAGATATAGACAACAGATGATTAAAAAAATGAATGCAAACAGTGAACATTTGTGATGTGTTTTTTTTTCTAAACTGGCCTGATTGGGCAATTTAGTTGGATTTGTTGATGATGGGATCGCTTGTATGTGTAACGCCCCCATCAATCAATAGGTACCATCATAGCTGAAAATAGGACCCCTGAGCCCCGATCACCTTCCCTTGCAGACTCAATGGTGCCGAGTTCCTCCACTTCATCTGGGTCAGCGCTGCTATCAAGAAGGAATCTGAAACAGTGGGAAAAATCATTTTGCATCACTCCAAGAATCAATTGCAAGTTTACACAAGTAATGTTGGAAAGTGGTTATGATGTAAAACATCAAGTAACAAGAAGTAAGACATGTCGCAGGATGTTTGTTTTAATTACAGTTATGAATCATATTCTAGAATAAAATTGAAATAATGTTCATACATTATATGGCAATTAAAATATACAGAAGGCCGTACTGAATTCTGCTATATAGATGTCACATGCAAAAGGAAACCACGCAGATCCCATTATACTCATGTGGAGAGAAAGTGCTGCTTTCCGGACTTTTCTCTCCACATATTTCGTGTGGAAAACTAGCGGTAACCACACGGACCCCCACAGATTAGACATTAGGAAAAACTTTCTGACAGTGAGGGTAGTGAGAGAGTGGAATAGGCTGCCACGGGAGGTGGTGGGCGCTCCATCAATGGAAATCTTCAAGCGGAATCTGGATAAACATATAGCTGGGATGATTTAGGAAAACCTGCACTCGCAGGGGGTTGGACCCGATGGCCCTTGAGGTCCCTTCCAACTCTACCATAAGATAAGATAAGATAAGATAATTATAGTCTATGAGGTCCACGGGTTTCCCAGATAACTGCTTTTTAATGCATATAGGTTTTCGTTTGGGTGGTCCTCAAGCGGATTCCCCAAACAGAAACCCGAACGCAGATGGGAATAGGGCCTTAATTTGCACTACGCATAATGTGTCTGTATTGTGATATGTACTGTATGTAATGTGTATATACAGTGTTGTTTTTTCCTTAAATGTGTTGTACCATTGTGAGTCAGGAGCAGAGGTTTATTAGGAACTGGTCAGTATGTTCTGGAAAAGAGAAGGAGATCAGGAGGTTTTTTTTAGTCCTTAGAGGAGTTTGGATGTGCAGAGAGCAGTAAAACTGAATAGGAGACCTTGCTGGTCTGGAGACCATCTTGCTAACCTAAACTCAACACAAGTAATAGAAGGGTGCAATGGGTATTGTTAAATAGTCTTTCGGACTTTTGTGACAGGGAAAGAAATGTACAAAGAAAAGCAAAGACAGCCTTAGGCTAAGGACCGCTAAAGCACTGCGGGAAGAATCGCTGCATGATCGCATTGCGGTTCTTCCCGCAGCACTTCGAAGAGAAAGTTCACAGAGATTTCCTCTTACTATTATATCTACGGGAATGCCACCAGCGTTTCCATAGATATAATTGACATGCGATTTCCAAAACCGCAACGGTTTTGGAAATCGTAGCGTGTCCGCGCTGCAATTTCTTCCGCAAAGTGGGGATGGGATTCGCACTTTGCAGATACTGTATAATGCTGCAATTTTTCCCACGGCATCTCCGCCGCGGACAAATCGCAGCGTTTCAGGCCCGTGGGGCCCTGGCCTTAGCCAGGAAAATGCAGAAACGTTGCAAAAATTGTACCTTCATACTTGGATGCGCATAACTCATGTCTCCTGAGTCTTATACCTGCAGAACCATCATGGGCACTCCAACTATCATCAAGCTCAGTAAGGTTGAACATTGGTCCAAGAGTAATACTACTCCCATCATGAACCTTGCAGACCTCCTCAGCATGACACTAGTTAGAGGAATTGGTGTAATTGTGACAAGCCATTGTGACAAGTTCAAGTACAACTACTCCCAGTCAAGTGTGTATGAATGTACCGACACATACATGGACTAGTAGCCTGAACCTTCTAAAAACCAAGTCTGCTATTGTGCCTCTGGCCAAGTCGGCTAACCCCATGGTGTGAAACTGGGCAGCTAGCACCTTGCTTACCATTCCCCAGGTGTTCTCCCCTCATGGGGGCTTCATATAAGACAGAATAGTGTTAGGAGGTGTCCTCTGCCAACTTACAACCAGCGCTTCTCTCAAGGCGGTTAGACCCATTGCTCAGAAAATGATGTTGTACAGATATGCCATGAGTGTGGAATGGGAAAAATCCCCCCAAACTATCCAAAAAATAAAAGAAAAATCTGGCAAATGGGCAATGGGTATGTAAAAAATAACTTTTAATCCAAAAATCTCATTACTATCACTGTACTCATGACACTTTTTGATGCCAACCATAGCAAAACACACAACTATGTCTATAGATAAGAAAACCTATTTGTGCAAACACTGAATATGTAGGAAATTATCATCATTTCCCTAGCTGGAGGAAAAAAGAATTAGCTTCATAAATAGAGTCCGAGAAATACATTTGGAGTGGGACCTCTCTACAATACACAGCAGCCAAAAATGAAAGAGGACCTTCCGTGTCCTCCTGCACATGCGGTTTTATACACCGCTAGAAAGCTGACAGTGCCTTGTATTCTGCCACTGTCGGCTTTCCTGTTATGTAGCCCAGGGCTGGAGATATTGGTGCTGAAACTAACGGCACCGATATCTCAAGCCCCAGGGCACAGAATGGGAACGCCAACAGTGCACTGAATTCAGGGGCTTAGCCTAAAGAGTTCTATGAGTCCTATGACAGATGGTAGTTATGCAGTGTGACCAGGGGCGTAACTAGTAAAAAATGGGCACTATACTTTTCACTGTACATGTCTCACACATGCGGCATAGTGCCCCTTTTCCTGGCCCCACATGATATAATGCCCATTTACATACACTATCATGTACCAAAGTGGCCTCCAAACATTATATTATCCCATAGCAGTACCTCCACACAGGATAATGTCCCATTGAAGCCTCTCTACACAGTATGATGTCCCATAGTTTCCCCGACACACTGTATAATGCCCTATAGTGGCCTTTCCAGACAATACAATGTCCCTTAGCGGCCCCTCCACACAATATAACATCCCATAGTGGCCCCTCCACACAATGTAACATCCCATAGTGGCCCCTCCACACAGTATAACATCCCATAGCAGCCCCTCCACACAGTATAATGTCCCATAGCGGCCCCTCCACACAGTATAATGTCCCATAACAGCCCCTCCACACAGTATAACATCCCATAGTGGCCCCTCCACATAGTATAATGTCCCATAGTGGCCCCTCCACACAGTATAATGTCCCATAGTGGCCCCTCCACATAGTATAACGTCCCATAGTGTCCCCTCCACACAGTATAATGTCCCATAGTGTCCCCTCCACACAGTATAATGTCCCATAACAGCCCCTCCACATAGTATAACATCCCACAGCGGCCCCTCCACACAGTATAACATCCCGTAGCAGCCTCTCCACACAATATAATATCCCATAGCGGCCCATCCACACAGTATAATGTCCCATAGTGGCCCCTCCACACAGTATAACATCCCATAGTGGCCCCTCCACACAGTATAACATCCCATAGTGGCCCCTCCACACAGTATAACATAGCGGCTTATGAGCAGTCCCCTGCTGGTTGTGTTCCTGTGGGTCGGCTCTACACTGTTGCATTTTACAATGACATATTGGCTTGTTAATTGTGTCCTGGACTTTTTCCCCATTGTGTACATGTGAACATTGTGCCAAATAATCCAATATTACATTGAAGTATGGATAGAGAGGAAGGAAATAACTTGTGTTCGGGGTGTATACTGTAATTAGGAATTAATTTACAAATGTTTTCCTGGCCACAATGACTATATTCATGCCAGCTTTATAAAAAGAAACATTGTGTCCACTTATCTTTGGCTGCATTATTAAATATATACTAGTTATATATGTGCATGACATCTATACAAACACATATGCTAAATTAAACATTAAGTAAGGATAAACACTTTGTTGCCACTGATTAAATCTGTACAGTAGAAGTCTATGGAAAGGGGAGGAGATTGGGAGTTCCTGAAACTAAAGAGACAACTGTGTTATATGATAACTTCATCTTTACCCAGAATATTAAAATGTAATTAAATAAATTATAGGGGTTGTCTATAGCGCATGCACGGATGCTTGTCTTCGCTTCTGCTGGCGTTCTATTGCGCAGGTGCCTGCTCGGGCTCCCAGGCGCGGCAAAAGAGAGTACAGTGGCACGGAAGTCATCTCTAGGACGAGAAGACAGGTTAGTTGGATTGGAGGGTTGGAGGACTGAGTTAGTTAGCTAGGTACGTAGGGCTAGTAGTCCGTGGGCTAATCAATGAGTGACATGAATGTGTAATGTAGAAGTGTGGTCAGTAATGTGGAACTGGATTTTTACCAATAAGGAGATAGTTGTTGTAGTTGTAGCATGCTCTCACCCCCAGATAGTCACAGCAATGAAAGATATTTTATCGCTCTGTAGTCACAATGTAAACTTTTTTGTGAAGGCCATGAACACAGCTCCATGCTGCACACATCTACTCATTCTGTATCCACTAAAAAGCAGAACAGGTCAATGCTTGGACTAGGACAGTCTCATATAAGCAGCTTTATTGTTAGACTATAGAGATGAGCGAGTACTGTTCGGATCAGCCGATCCGAACAGCACGCTCCATAGAAATGAATGGATGCACCTGGTACTTCCGCTTTGACGGCGGCCGGCCGCTTAACCCTCCGCGTGCCGGCTACGTCCATTCATTTCTATGCAAGCGTGCTGTTCGGATTGGCTGATCCGAAAAGTACTCGCTCATCTCTATTAGACTAGCATGTGCCCGCAACTTTGTCTGCGGGTCTGTGTCGGCGCCGATCCACTGTTAAGTAGCCAATCGCTCGTGCAAATGATACACCCGCGCACGCGTGTCGGCTCTGTTACATATCTCTGTAACTGCGCTGTATACCCAGGTGTGTCCCTGAAGCCCCTAAAACCACCTCGGGTGCAACCTCCCTTCCCACATGCTCCCACTATGGCCCCCGCTAGCCCCACCCACCCGTACACATGCGCAAACCTCCCACCACCACGACCACCGCCTCCCCCGCACCTCCCCCTACCCAGCCAACACAAACCCCTGCACACACACCCCCAAAACCTCAGTACCCCCCCACCACCACCGCGGCTGGGGTACATAACTAAATTGGGCCTTTTAACGTTGCGGTCTGCGGCCGATGTGGAGGAAAGTACGGTGCTGACCTGCAGCTCTGTTCCCCCCAAAACAGGAGTGGGTCCAAGAGAGAAAGTAGAAATCTTTCCATTATAGCTTTTCTCTCTGTGGATTCCACTTCAGATTTTGGAATAAAAATACATATGTAGAAATATACTGCCAAAGTGCTCATGTTTCTTGTATATGCATCAAGAACGGTTCCTAGTGCTGTCTAGTTATAGAAAGTCCATAGTTGCCAACTGTTCAAAATCTGTCAAAACAGTTCAGAATCTTTGGAGACAATCCTGGGAAATTTGGGCTTGCTGGGCGTTCATGGCTTACACAAATCCTGCCCAATAGCAGGTGGTAGCATTGGTTCAGGGAGACTGGCTTAGAAGTTTGGGGACACCACGGGGGAGTTTGGGAGTGGTCCAGGGCAGTGTTGAAAGGGAGTATGTTACCAGAAACTGACATATCACCCCAGTCCAGCAGATAGATAGGTTATTGTCACCTTAATCAAACAGTATTTTCTCCTTGTGCATTGGCGCCTCCATTGCTGAGATATTGATAAAAAGAAAATAAGCTCTTTGTAGCAACAAGGGTGTTTCCAATTTGGAGTAATAGCAATGCCCTCATTGCACCAAAGGGGTCATTTGCATATTGACAAAATAGTGATATCTGAGCACCAGGGGCACCTATTCACAAGGTGTAATCACCATTTGAATCAGAAGACCCTAACCTATCGGGGTTGAGTTGATAGGATAGGTTCTGGTGGCCGACTCCCATGTAAGTTCCTGCCACACAGTGAGTCTATTCCTATACAGCAGCCAATCCCTCACCAAAGCTCTAATGATAAGTTCTTATCATACTCAGATACTGCAGCTCAGACACAGTGTCACACTGAATGTAGAGCTTTTGCCAATCTCCAAATCTCCCCTTCCCCTTTAAGGACACCCTAGGTGGCCACCTATCCGGCCTATCCCTCAGGCTGGAGCTGCTGTTACATATAAATATAGCCCCGCTCATGCAGGCTCCAGTGATTACAGCGCAGAAGCCGTTGCGATGACTGTGGTTTCTATAATTGCTGCTCTTATACAGACTGTTCTTTAGTTGTTCATTAGTCCGGATTGTGCCGTGGATCTGGCATGGGCACAGCGACATTATGATGACTTTGGAGTTTGCTTTCTATGCTCTAATGACTGCTACTTAAGCCCTGCATTCCCGCAGCGATTAGTGCGCCAGACAGAGATGCTCGCAGTGGGAAAGGAATGTAAGGCCAATGAAGGCTGGGAAAATAAACACAGATCCCCTTTACCTTCACAGATGTAACAGTAAGCAAAATGGGAGAACGTCATTACACTAATTCAGAAAAAGACTGGTATGCTGATCAAAGCCGTGCCAGTGACAGCTCAGTGTGTTCCTGGATTGTAGTCATCAGCAGTCATGTCATTGCCAGGGCAAGTTATGAGTTAGACTCCTGACTTGTGCACTGACCACAAAATACACTGAACAGAATCTATTCATGATTACAGTGTTGGCCAAAAGTATTGGCACCCCTGCAATTCTGTCAGATAATACTCATTTTCTTCCAGAAAATGATTGCAATCACAAATTCTTTGGTATTATTATCTTCAATTAATTTGTCTTTAATGGAAAACCACAAAAAGAATTGTCAAAAAGCCAAATTGGATATAATTCCACAGCAAACATAAAAATGGGAGTGGACAAAAGTATTGGCACTGTTTGAAAAATCATGTGATGCTTCTCTAATTTGTGTAATTAACAGCACCTGTTACTTACCTGAGGCACCTAACAGGTGGTGGCAATAACTAAATCACACTTGAAGCCAGTTGAAATGGATTAAAGTTGATTCAACCTCTGTCCTGTGTCCTTGTGTGTACCACATTGAGCATGGAGAAAAGAAAGGAGACCAAAGAACTGTCTGAGGACTTGAGAAGCAAAATTGTGAGGAAGCATGAGCAATCTCAAAGCTACAAGTCCATCTCCAAAGACCTGAATGTTCCTGTGTCTACCGTGCGCAGTGTCATCAAGAAGTTTAAAGCCCATGGCACTGTGGCTAACCTCCCTAGATGTGGACGGAAAAGAAAAATTGACGAGAGATTTCAACACAAGATTGTGCGGATGGTGGATAAAGAACCTCGACTAACATCCAAACAAGTTCAAGCTGCCCTGCAGTCCAAGGGTACAACAGTGTCACCCCGTACTATCCGTCGGCGTCTGAATGAAAAGGGACTGTATGGTAGGAGACCCAGGAAGACCCCACTTCTTACCCAGAGACATAAAAAAGCCAGGCTGGAGTTTGCCAAAACTTACCTGAGAAAGCCAAAAACGTTTTGGAAGAATGTTCTCTGGTCAGATGAGACAAAAGTAGAGCTTTTTGGGAAAAGGCATCAACATAGAGTTTACAGGAAAAAAAAAAGAGACCTTCAAAGAAAAGAACACGGTCCCTACAGTCAGACATGGCGGAGGTTTCCTGATGTTTTGGGGTTGCTTTGCTGCCTCTGGCACTGGACTGCTTGACCGTGTGCATGGCATTATGAAGTCTGAAGACTACCAACAAATTTTGCAGCATAATGTAGGGCCCAGTGTGAGAAAGCTGGGTCTCGCTCAGAGGTCATGGGTCTTCCAGCAGGACAATGACCCAAAACACACTTCAGGTCAGCACTAGAAAATGGTTTGAGAGAAAGCACTGGAGACTTGTAAAGTGGCAGCAATGAGTCCAGACCTCAATCCCATAGAACACCTGTGGTGGAGAGATCTCCTGATGGCAGTTTGGAGAAGGCCCCCTTCACATCTCCGGGACCTGGAGCAGTTTGCCAAAGAAGAATGGTCTAAAATTCCAGTAGAGCCTTGTAAGAAACTCATTGATGGTTACTGGAAGCGGTTGTTCCCAGTTATTGTGTCTAAAGGTTGTGCTACCAAGTATTAGGCTGGGGGTGCCAATACTTTTGTCCGGCCCATTTTTGGAGTTTTGTGTAAAATGATCAATGATTTGACTTTTTTTTCATTATATATTAATGAAAATATTAAGATATTAATACCAAAGAGTTTGTGCTTGCAATCATTTTCTGGAAGACAACGAGTATTATCTGACAGAATTGCAGGGGTGCCAATACTTTTGGCCAACACTGTACTTCTATTAAAGAAAGAAAGGAAAAAAATGCCCATGTGTAGTGTAATGTTACTCAATAACTTACTGGCAGCTTTATGGTGAAGTTATATACTCTCCTCTGGATCACTGACCTCTCTTCTGCTCCTCTGATGCACACAGTGTTTCCTGTATGAACAGGAGATCAAATTCACGATGCCAGTCTATTAGAGCTTGGATATTTCTCTCATAAATCTGCATTGAGAGTTTGACCACCTTTTCGTGTAGGAAACACTGGCCTAGATTTACTACCACTGTCTAAAAAGCTAGATAATGCAGATTTAGACTAGGCAATCTTAAACTGCACCAAATTTACCAAAGGGTCTGATGCAGTTTGATGAATCATGTGTATTCATAGACTGTCTACACTAACTATTAGTTGGCTTAAAACATCTTGGTGCATTTGTGTTGCACAGAGACGTAAGTTAGGCCTTTCCCAAAAACCCACTCCCATTTCCCATGAGGTTATATCACATTTTTGGTTAAGTCACAAAAGTGTCTAAAAATGTCTATTGCTAAGCCC
Source organism: Leptodactylus fuscus (assembly GCF_031893055.1). Classification (NCBI taxonomy): domain Eukaryota; kingdom Metazoa; phylum Chordata; class Amphibia; order Anura; family Leptodactylidae; genus Leptodactylus; species Leptodactylus fuscus. The sequence goes on along the minus strand of NC_134268.1, from coordinate 43,142,325 downwards.
CAGGTTGCTGAAATGCAGCTTTTTTTGTTGCAGATTTTGCTTCAGTTTTTTGAGTCAAAACCAGTGCTTGGATTACAGGGCTGTGTAAAATGTAGAAAAAATTAGGGTGGGGGAGGGTCACTTCAGACAGTCAGTGAGAGGCAGAGACAGCTTTTAAAGCAGAAGCAAGGGAAAGAATGAAAAAATGCAAGATTTCACAGAAAGGAGCCAAAATTTGTTAATGGAATCTTACAAAATTCACTGATGAGAGAAATAAAAGTTGTCCTAAAGTTTAGTTACACGTTACTGAATTACTGAGGAGCAGAGAGGAGGTTTGCGCTCCAGAGAAGAGCACCTAACTTTACTATAAAGTTGCCAGTAAGGATGGATTCACACTTGTGTTGGAGACTCCTGCAAAGAGGAACTCTGAGCCCAGAAAGAGGACAGACACAGGAAAGGTGTCTGTGACTCTCTCTCTGGGATCCTTACTCCCCTTCCCTTCTCCTTGGATTTCCATAGGCCACAGCAAATCATGAACAAAAGCCTGAAATATGGAGAAAGAAGCATTTTTCTCTGAGAAGATATATTATAAAATTTCCTATATTTATTTCCTTTACTCATACTACTGATTTATGAAAAAATTAAAAAACAAAACACATATACATTAAGAGGCATTGGTGGTATGTGGGCTGCATATTATTAAAGGGGTTTTGCCCTTGTGACACTTGTCCTTTATGGGTTTTTTTTTTGCTTGAGGTCCAACTATTGGGATCCCAAAGTTTAAAAGAATGGGGGATTGAAAGTTCCCCTGAACGCTCTATGCGAATAAAGCAGTGGTATGCATGCATGACTACCACTCTATTTACTTCTATGGGACCTGATGTAACAGACTCCCAGTGGTTATACTGCACTGAGGTTATAGCAGAATAGACCCTTATGGTAAGTTCAGACAGAGTTTTTTGGACCAGAACAGGAAGCGGAGGCCGCCTCAGGTTTCAGCACTGCACCAGCATCCAACTGCGCACTCCACCCCGGATGAATGGGCCTAGTCCAGAGGAGGGTGTGTCTTCAGGCCGAATCGCGAGGCAACTCCACCTGAAGAATGAGCACCTCGCTTCTTTTTTCCGGGAGCAGGAAGAAACGGTTCCTGGAAAAAGCTCCTAAGCGGCTCCCATTGATTTCAATGGGAGCTGTCTTTTCGGTCAGGATTTTGAGGCAATTACGGCCTCAAAATCCTGACCAAAATACCCCTTGTTAACTCAGTCTTAGGCTGGTCTTACACGACCGTAATGCTTTTACGGTCCGCAAGTTGCTGGTCATCAACCTAGACTCCGCAGATGCCCGTAAACTGCCGCACTCGCCCATAGAGTTCTATGGGCGAGTCCGTGCAGTACCACGGTTGCGGCCCGGCCACACCACGGATAAAATATCCGGTGGTGTAAGAGGCTGCATTGAATATAATGTGTCCGCAAATGGTCCGCAATTGAAAACCCTCAATTGCGGACCATTTGCGGTCTTAAACTACGGTCGCGTAAGACCGGCCTTTGGGTAAGTTCATACAGAGTTTTTTGGTCAGGATTTTGAGGCCGTATTCACCTCAAAATCCTGACCAAAAAGACAAAAAAATCAATGGGAGCCGCTCAACAGCTTTTTCCGGGAACCGGTTTGTGCTGCCTCCCCGAAAAAGAAGCGAGATGCTTATTCTTCAGGCCGTATCACCTCGCGATTCAGCCTGAAGACATACCCTCCTCCCAACTAGGCCCATTCATTGGGCCTAATCCGGAGCAGAGTGCGTGGCTGGATGCCGGTGCAGTTCAGTGGCTTTCAGTCGTGGCTACCCGGGCCTTGGATCGGAACCTGAGGCAGCCTCTGCCTGCGTTTCCGCCCAGTGGGGCCTTAGCCTATAGGAGTAACCACTCTCCGATGCTTCATGTAGATGGGTCTATCATAGCCAGGTTGCACAGTGCATACTCCAGATGGAACATGTGGACCACAAGTCTCCGCAGTCTAAATCCCTTCTATAACACCCGGACTTCCATTGGTTTATAGTGAACTGAGTTTACAGCAGCATAGGCTCACGTGTAGCTGTAAGTTTGGTTCAGTTGTACCATTGTGAATCTGGGTGTTAGATCATGTATATAGATATATGGGTACAATATGCCCATCCTGTGCACCCCACATTGTTGTGTATATTACCCCTAGTAGGATCAGGGCAGCTTTTAACACAGTCCTATTGAACCTGCTGTTAACATTGATAACCTCTGGAAATTTAGATACAGAATTGGCCGCGTTCCACAGGAGGCATCAGCATTTATTTTTAACAGGTCAGTTTCTGACATTTTCTACTGACCAACAAAGGAAAGTTCTTTATTCGGCACACTGTACTACTACCAGCGTTACAGAGCGGATAATCGTACTCGGCCCGGTCGCTCCATTCACAAACTAGCCTTGTCATCACCCCACATAACTCTTTCATTTGCTAAATAGCTTGGGTAATTGAACAGTGCTCAGCAAATAGCTAAAATGGGAAAATAACACTTTGCTATTCCAAGGTACAAAAAACTCCTAAAACTGTCATTACAAAATAGATCGATGGTGGACGAGTTGGTGGACATGACAGATGACGTGTCCCATTGGGGAAATTGCTTGTGTTCTCCCACTACTTAAACTTCCTTGAACTTGGAGTAATTGAGGGCCCGTCCTGACTGTTAAGCAGCTTAACACCGGCACAGCTGCAGGTTTGGCACCTTTACGCCCAGCGGATCTATTGTTCAGATCATGGCCTGGAAGTAATGCTCATTAGGTTTGGGATTGTGGAATTTGCATTGTTTCAGAAGTGGGGGAAAGGTGATGTTGTCATTGGGATTTAATATACTATAGCTTATGGATGTCTAAAGACTTTGATATTTGGAGAAGAATTATCAGAAAACAAACATTCCTTTCTATATTACCTTCGAGAATACAGAAAGAAAAGTATTTCATTAACTGGAATGAAAAAAGAACAAAAAAGTTTCCAGTAATGATCTCCATACCTTAAAGGGATCCTATCATTAAAGCTCATTTTTTTTCTGCCTAACACGTAGGAATAGCCTTAAGAGAGGCTATTCTTCTACTACCTTTAGATGTCTTCTCCATGCCGCCGTTCGGTATATTATCAGGTTTTCTTCTGTATGCAAATGAGTTCTCTCGCAGCACTGGGGGCATCCCCAATGCTGCAAGAGAACTCTCCAGCACCGTCTTCATCTTCTTCAGGAACGCGTTTTCTTCATGACTTTTTCCAGAGGAGGCTTCAAACTTCTGGGCCTTGGGCAGCCAACTGTGCATGCTTGCCAGCCACAAGATAATGGCCGCTTACAATACTGTACAATACGAATGCGCAGTCGGCTTTGCCCTAGGCCTGAGGCCTAGAAGTTTGAAGCTTCTGCCGGTAGAAGATGTAAAGAAGACCCGTTCCTGAAGAAGATTGAGGCAGCGCTGGAGAGTTCTCTTGCAGCATTGGGGACACCCCCAGTGCTGCGAGGGAACTCATTTGCATACCGACGAAATTATATACCAAACGGTGACACAGAGAAGACTTCTAAAGGTAGGAGAAGAATAGCTTTCTTAAGGCTATTCCGACATGTTAGGCAGAAAAAAAAGAGTTTTAATGATAGGATCCCTTTAAAGCTACGGCCCTATGTAGCAAACCATAGCCATAGAGAATGGAGCTGTCTGCTTCCTGCTCCATTCACCATTCAAACCAGCTGATGGAAGGGGTTACTGGGTGTTGTACCCCACCAATCTGATATTGATGACCTATGGATAGGATAGATCAACAATACTTTTAGCCAGGAAAATCCCTTTAAGACTTTTTCCCCATATGGAAAAAATTATGGTAGGGCCAAAGTTTTACAGCAATTTGTGGACAACCAAAGTTCACTGAGATGCCATATACTCAAAGACTTTCTGTTGGCATGCTTTACTAGATCTGGATAAACAGTGAAATCTCTCCAACAGACCACCTCTTTAAGAAGATCACCGTCTCTAGAAGACCACCTCTCTAGATGACCACCCCCTCTAGATGATTATCTCTCTATAAGACCACCTCTCTAGAAGACCACCCTACTGGAAGACCACCTCTCAACAGTAGACCACATTTATTCCGGGAACAGTGGGATTTGATAGGTGCCGCGTAGGAATGGATCAATGTGATTTAGTGTGCAGCGGCTCGGAACCAAGGAAGACTGTTCCTTGGTTCCGAGTCGCTGCACACTAAATCACGTACTGTACAGGGAGAGCTGGCAGCTTGCGTTTATGCTGGAGCTTACTTTTTCTCATAGGAATGCATTGGCCAGCGTTGATTGGCCAGTGTACAGCATTTGGCCAATCAACGCTGGCCAAGAGGCGGAGTCTAATATCGTACCACAATAGAGACTGATGTGGGCCGATCATAGACTCCGCCTCCTCACAGACAAGCCTCTGGCAGAACCAGCATTGATTGGCTGAATGCTGTACACTGGCCAATCAACGCTGGTCAATTCATTCCTATGAGAAAAAGTAAGCTCACTTGTAACAGCAAGCTGCCAGCTCTCTTCCGACTCTGTCTTGTTCTATCATATTTATCATCTGGTGTTAATTTTTTGCAAACATTAGATACTACTTTGAAGGGAACCTGTCAGGTGATTTTTCTACCATAATCCTTTTAAGTATGAAGCGATTCCCTTTCAATTGGTGACTTTCTGTGATCTCTCTGTTGCAGCAAAGTCTCTTGTAAACTAACATATGCAAAAAGAGGAAGAGATGGCCCGCACATCCCGGTCTTATACATTGATCTAGTGCTTCTCAGCAAATTCTACAATACTGAACATGAGGTTCTTAGTATACATATTGATCAAGGTGTATAAGCCCACTAGCTACTTCACGGCGACCTCTTTATAGTGGGTCCCTACTCTACTGGGTGCGGCGCCGCACAGCGACCTCCACAACCACAACACGGCGCCCACAGGACGGGCGACACAGTGGTCTGGCAACACCCCTGCCACCAGACCAAGCCCCCAGGCTCCGGGCCGTGCCGTCCCATGGGCACAGCACCACAGAAGCAGCAGACACCATGTAGCACCGCACCATGTGAACAGATCTCAAAAATTCACCTTACCATGTTGCCCCAGTCAGAGGTCTGAGAGCTAGTAGGTGATGTCAGAGAGAAAAGGGGCGGTGAGAGATGTTAGCCACACCCAAGAGGTACCTAGGCTCAAGCTGCTCCCCTCCCACCTTGATTACTTCAGGTAATTTACATAAGACTTTTTATGCTTTGATAAATTTCTAACTTCACTTTGCTACAACAAAATAGAAAGGGAATGATTTCATCCTACACATGATGGGGCCTGTTTATGAGAAAAAAATACACACCTGACAGGTTCTCTTTAAGTATGAGTCCATTCCTCTAGAATTTTTTGTGTTTTAGACTATTATAAGGGAACTAATGTGTTACCACTTTTTTTTTTCTACAGTTTTGTAGCAAAAAGACATTGGGGATAATTTATCATGAAGGGAATTTTTAATGTCAGTTTGGCTGGAGAAAATGTATCAAATATTGCATGATATTTCATAAATCTGGCACATCTGGAAGTCTAAGACTTCTTGAAATGTTTCTCCACATTCTGCACAACCTCCTCACTAGAGTGCGATTGCAACATTTTTCTGTGACTTGAGACCTAAAAAGTTGCACTTTATAAATCTCATGTACAGACAGGCAAATGGCACCTACTTTCCAAACCACATTTCAAAAGATGTGCGAGTGGTGTAAAAATACAACATGTCATAAAGGATTTGCACAAATAAATTCATGAAATTGAAGATCTTTACTCTGTGACCCCAGAATAATGGAGAGCAGAACTTGATAAAATCCCAACTAAACAAGACCCTCCCTTCTTACATCACATGTATGTGCATATACATGGCAGCCTTCAGTCAGGTACCCTGCTTTACACTGGTGAGAGGCAATAACCTTGAAACAGCTCTCTGCAGATGGGTCTTTCTTCTTTTTGGAGGAGACACACTGGCTTGTCTTTAATCCCAGATTATGCCACTATTTTCAGGAAATTTGACATAGATTTATAGGAAGCTACATTCCGAAAGGTGGCGCTAGAGAAATTTCCCCATTTTACATCAAGGAGGGCTCATTTGCATATTCTTTTCTCAGAATCCTTAGCAGGGCATGCATGATCTAAAAGACCGTATACACCACAAGGTTGTCTGAAAAGGCAGTAGTCCCCTTGAATAGAAATAGTACCCCTTCTGACCCACATCTATGACCTTCATACTGATAAGATACAATAACCTCTAAAAAGCTGTCCACGGATGGGTCTGGCTTACGTTTTGGAGCAGATAGTGCCACCTCTTCTATGAAATAAGAGACATATGGAGGTAATGTAGATGGCTTAAGTGCCTCTCCAGTATGGCAGACCTAAACTGAATAATATGGATATGTACATGAGGCTTTTTTTGTTCTAAAGATGAAGATACTAGAAGGTCGGTCATCTTTATCATTAACATAATACTATGCAGGATGCAGTGGAACAGATTGTATTACTTGTAGTGGTCCATAGCAATGATATTACATTGCCCATTGGCCCAAATCCCCATGGGTCATATACTCTGGCAAGACTCACAAAACATTTACCCCAGTCTAGTACAATCTCTGTTTCATTTTTGGACACTGGTATTGTCTGAGAATAGAAATGCAGATGTTGGGAAATGAGGCAATAAGACTTGATTATTCGCTACAAAGTTCACGAGTCACATCATTCTGTTATGTTGCAATGACAAGGTTCCAAGTTTCAGCCTTTTAACTTCTGTGGTTTAAGAACATGGGGAAATCTGTCTTCTGACCTATTTACCCTTCAAATACTTAAAAAAATAGGTAGTAGATCTCAGCTCCATGTGCATCATGTTGGAGATATTTGTCTGTGGTCAAACTTAACACCTTTTGACTAGAGATTTCTGTGAGTTAAAGAAATAAAATTATTATCTGCCCCCCAAGTAACCCGACTGGTCAGGTCAGCGGTGCAAAGCGAGGTGAGAGGAGCGATTCCCGAACACATTTCTCCCTCCCTTGCAGCTGTTTGCTTTATGATTCATGTATACACTTTGCAAGTACTAGAAAAATAATGGAAGACTTAGTAAATTTGCTCTTCAGTTTGAACAATGTTATTTGCATTGCATTTGCATTAGAAAACTAGCGCAATTGAGAAATATGGGCAAAGTCATATTCTTATCGGCTTTGTTCATCTTCTTCTCTATTCCCAATACTCGGCATGGAATCCCCCAATCTGATCTATCAATCACCATCAATAACTCAGCATTTGCTCAAAAATCTCCTAAGTCAGCTGCCTCAGGATAACCTTCAACTTTGCTTGTCCTTCAGACGATACATCCAAGCCCTTTCCTTGAATTTACTCCTTTCTTACCTGCCTGTACATGTCTTAATCGTATCTTGCCTAGATTGCTGCAACATCCTTCCCTCTGGCCTTTTGTACAACCCTCTTGATAATCTCCAAGCCATTGTGAATTCCACTGCCTGGCTAATGCACTTGTTCTCTTTTCCTTTGCTGCCTCTAGTGTCTGCCATTCCCTTTAGGGGCTACCCATTGGAAATCTACAACCAGTATCTCCAGATCTCTCTGCCTAATCTTCCGTTACCTCTTCATCCGCAGCTATGGTAAGATCCCCTTGTCTGCTCGTCCCATCATTGCGCGTATCACATTGAAACCAATAGGGAAAAAAGCAGCCCATTCATTTCAATGGGGAGCGCTCGTATGGCGGCTCCCATTGAAATGAATGGGATCTGCTTTATACGCGTTGATTCTGAACGTGTTTTACGTTCAGAATCAGCTCAGCATATACTTAGTGTGAATGCACCCTAAGGCTGTATCTCATTTTCGTGCCTGAAGTCAAGGTTTATTTGTTTTGCCATTTTTTATAAACAAACCTGTTTCTTGCATAATTTGTGTCCCTGTCTTTGACTAGTTGGGTCCGCACTACTGCTGCTACCGAGCTACCTTCCACATATATGGTGCTTTGGATGTGGGCAACCCAATTTAACTGTCTTAAAGAGACATACACCCATTTTTTCCCCTCTCTTATCTCCTGGGTGAAAGTTGCAGAAAAGATTAAAAAGGAGCCGCCAGCACGGAGGACTTTGGCAGCAAAACGCCAAGATGGAAGCAGAGAGGCGACAGCAGCAAGTGCAAACCCAGCAGCAGGAGATAAACTTGCAGCTTATGGAGACGCAGACCCAGCTCAGCAAGGCTCTGGTTGACCAGAGGACGGCAGTAGAGAGTTTTGGTGTAAGAGGGACCCATAGGGTACAGATCGCTGCCCGCGCTGTAGTTCGGAGTACCCTGCAAAAGATGACGTCCACAGATGAGCAGGATTTTATTTCTTATTGTTTTGCCTGAAGTTAAGGCTGTATTTTATTTTATTTATTTTGTGCCTGAAGTCAAGGTTTATTTATTTTCCTGTTTTTTCTCTAAATAAACCGGTTTGCTGCACATTTTGTGTCCCTTTGACTGTTTGGGTCCGCACCACTGCTTCTACCGAGCTGCCTCACCCACAATCTATATACTGTATATAATACTGAACAATTACTATGTTATGCCGCTCCAGCCTTGTCTTTCTCTGTCATTTTCTCAACAATATACATAAGATAGATGGTAAAAGACACTTTAAAGTAACACAAAGTACTAAATATAAATGGAAGCCACAACCTCTAACAAATAAAGACGTGTCTGTTGTAACAAGTCATACGCAGTCTGAGACTGTAGCAATATTAGGCTTCTTCTTAGATTTTTACTGGCAGATCCTCTGGAGATCCCGGGTGTGTCTTGGTGGTTGTTCAGTCAGATTAATTGATAATAGCAGAATTCTCTTCCTGGAGCAATGTTCAGTCTTGTCAGATAGGACTTACTTTATGTTATTACATCATTTGGGGTTGTGAAGCAGATGTGAGGTTACTAAAGTGCAGCATTATAGTGCAAGAGAATATGGCGCTGTGCTGGATGGGACTAGTATAGGACAACATCCACAGAAGAGACGCCTTCAGGAAAACGGAAATGGAATATATTAATAATAATAATAATAATAATATATTAATAATATATGCATAGAATAACTTGAACCTTATGAACAATGACAACCTGCCTTTAAAAGACACATGAGAGAGGAGTCATCATCTACAGTCACAGCACCCCCTGGAGGAAGCGCACGTCATAAAGTGAGAATATACCCTTGGATACACTAAACAGAGTTTATATGTAAATGTGGATCAATAATTGATGCTATGGGAGTGAGGCGGCACACAGAGAGGGCGGGAGATGTTCGGAGGAGCACATTGCAATCTCCTTCTTCATTTTGTAATATACTAAATTATTTTTACATCATACACGACTTAAGGTGTGGCCTCCTTCATGGCTTGAGTCTAAGACGGCAGATAATTTGTGCCTACAGGCTTCAGAGCTGTAAATCCAGTCCTGCATGAGAAGTCTGGAACGTTTTGTATGAGAAAAGTATGAAACTAAACTAATTGCTGGATTACCAAATACGTCTGCAGTGCAAATCTCTATCCCGTCCTTATGCTTTGCTGCAATGTAGTAGTGTAGGTGACATGTCTAGAGACTGACTTGTGTAGCCCAGCAGTCCACAACTTTTCTTGCAACAGGGACTAGTTACAAACCATACAATTTTCCCCATGGTTGGGTTATGTAAAATTGTCTTGGATGGAACTAGCATTTGTATTAGCCAAGTGTATGTATGCAGGGGGCGAGCCATTGGGTACATGGATTCAGCTGTCTAAGTTCGGGGTAGCTCCCAGTGAGTGTTGCTTTATATTGAGCAGTGTGTTCAGGGAGCGGCAGCCATTGAAGAGAGAGTAGTCAATTCTTGGCAGGGCGCTCCTTATATGCTTGGGACCCACAAAGGCGCCCATTGGGAGCTGCTCACAACTGAAATGGCATCCTGTAGCCCAGTACCAGTTGATCCATGGTCCAGTACTGGTCCGTGGCTGGTGGTTGGGGACCTCTGGTTTAACTCACAAAGGGCTCTCAAACCTGGGCACAATTGTTGCAATCCCTGGAGATTCTGTCTACCCTCTAAGAGCAAATAGAAATGGAAAACTGTTTGGCCCAACATGTCATATCTCACGTGTCTCGATTTTTGGGGTATATTACAATAAAAAGGCACTGACATAATTCCATTGTTATCTAGCGTCCTGAATTTTTTCCTGACAATCTCATGCCCAAAAGTAATGGAATTCTTCATTGTCCATTAATTTTGTTTATGCTCAAGTCAAAAATCCTTATCATTAAGCATTATAAAGTAGCCAACTATATGGAGAACTGTGTGATACAAGTCATCTGGGCCTTCAGACATGGGGTGACATTCCATGGTAAATGTGTAATATCTAAATACATTTCACTTTACAGAACCTAAATATGTAACAAAGTCCTTCTACACTAAATTCTTTATATATGCTGTAATTTGATTGAATTTCACATTTCTCTTTTAGATCACACAAAATATAACCATTTTTTAGCTGAATGACTTATAAATGCTCCTGTGTCTAGATATTGCTGTTACATATTTGTCATATTGTCCTCGATGTTCTTTTAATTCCCTCTCGGAATGTCCACCTAAAGGATTAGAACTGGTGGTCACACATGCTCAGTAACTCCATAGAATCAATGGATCACCAGGGTGGTTGTAACAAGCCACAAAAATATGGTCATGGGTAGAGATGAGCGAACAGTGTTCTATCGAACACATGTTCGATCGGATATCAGGGTGTTCGCCATGTTCGAATCGAATCGAACACCACGTGGTAAAGTGCGCCAAAATTCGATTCCCCTCCCACCTTCCCTGGCGCCTTTTTTGCACCAATAACAGCGCAGGGGAGGTGGGACAGGAACTACGACACTGGGGGCATTGAAAAAAATTGGAAAAAGTCATTGGCTGCCGAAATCAGGTGACCTCCATTTTAGACGAATAGTGGATTTCAAATCCGGGTCATATGAGAATGTGAACTTTGTGACTATGAGACAGGGATAGCTGTACAGGCAGGGATAGCTAGGGATAACCTTTATTTAGGGGGGAATGTTATTAAAAATAACTTTTTGGGGCTCTATCGGGTGTGTGTAATTGTGATTTTTGTGAGATAAACTTTTTCCCATAGGGATGCATTGGCCAGCGCTGATTGGCCGAATTCCGTACTCTGGCCAATCAGTGCTGGCCAATGCATTCTATTAGCTTGATGAAGCAGAGTGTGCACAAGGGTTCAAGCGCACCCTCGGCTCTGATGTAGCAGAGCTGAGGCTGCACAAGGGTTCAAGCGCACCCTCGGCTCTGATGTAGGAGAGCCGAGGGTGCACTTGAACCCTTGTGCAGCCTCGGCTCTGCTACATCAGAGCCGAGGGTGCGCTTGAACCCTTGTGCACCCTCGGCTCTGCTACATCAGAGCCGAGGGTGCGCTTGAACCCTTGTGCACACTCTGCTTCATCAAGCTAATAGAATGCATTGGCCAGCGCTGATTGGCCAATGCATTCTATTAGCCCGATGAAGTAGAGCTGAATGTGTGTGCTAAGCACACACATTCAGCTCTACTTCATCGGGCTAATAGAATGCATTGGCCAGCGCTGATTGGCCAGAGTACGGAATTCGGCCAATCAGCGCTGGCTCTGCTGGAGGAGGCGGAGTCTAAGGTCGGACCTGAATGGAGACTGGTGTGGAGCGATCTTAGACTCCGCCTCCTCCAGCAGAGCCAGCGCTGATTGGCCGAATTCCGTACTCTGGCCAATCAGCACTGGCTAATGCATTGTATTGGCGTGATGAAGCAGTGCTGAATGTGTGTGCTTAGCACACACATTCAGCTCTACTTCATCGGGCTAATAGAATGCATTGGCCAGCGCTGATTGGCCAGAGTACGGAATTCGGCCAATCAGCGCTGGCTCTGCTGGAGGAGGCGGAGTCTAAGATCGCTCCACACCAGTCTCCATTCAGGTCCGACCTTAGACTCCGCCTCCTCCAGCAGAGCCAGCGCTGATTGGCCGAATTCCGTACTCTGGCCAATCAGCACTGGCTAATGCATTGTATTGGCGTGATGAAGCAGTGCTGAATGTGTGTGCTTAGCACACACATTCAGCTCTACTTCATCGGGCTAATAGAATGCATTGGCCAATCAGCGCTGGCCAATGCATTCTATTAGCGTGAACTGAGTTTGCACAGGGGTTCTAGTGCACCCTCGGCTCTGCTACATCAGATTGCTACATCTGATGTAGCAGTGCCGAGTGTGCATCAGATGTGTAGTTGAGCAAAACTGACTCAGCACTGCTAAGTCTCTGCATTCGCATAGGAATGCATTGGCCAGCCTTCGGCCAATCAGCGCTGGCTCTGCCGGAGGAGGCGGAGTCTAAGGTCGGACCTGAATGGAGACTGGTGTGGAGCGATCTTAGACTCCGCCTCCTCCAGCAGAGCCAGCGCTGATTGGTCGAGTTCCGTACTCTGGCCAATCAGCACTGGCCAATGCATTTCTATGGGGAAAAGTTAGCTTGCGAAAATCGCAAACTGACAGGGATTTCCATGAAATAAAGTGACTTTTATGCCCCCAGACATGCTTCCCCTGCTGTCCCAGTGTCATTCCAGGGTGTTGGTATCATTTCCTGGGGTGTCATAGTGGACTTGGTGACCCTCCAGACACGAATTTGGGTTTCCCCCTTAACGAGTTTATGTTCCCCATAGACTATAATGGGGTTCGAAACCCATTCGAACACTCGAACAGTGAGCGGCTGTTCGAATCGAATTTCGAACCTCGAACATTTTAGTGTTCGCTCATCTCTAGTCATGGGCAATGGTGATGTGTTTTGTGTCACCAGATAACCCCTAACACAGAGTAAGTTACTTGTATAGGAATCTATTAGCCAGAATTCAATAAGTGTAATACTTTATTTTGCCTGTGGGGGTGCTGCAGGAGTACTTGCTGCCAGGTTCCCATGCAGATTACAGCTTATTGTTGTGTGTTTCGACAGTAGGACACCCTATGACCGACTCTTTGTTGAGTGTCTGTTCTAAAACTGGGAAGTTTATTTTTGTGGTTTTTGTGCTGCACTTAGTTGTAGGGAATGTACATTTTCACGTTGTGCAGCTGTTTTTGGAGACTTTGGCTACTTTCCTAATTGCATAAATAGAATTTAGTTCAGATACAATGGAAAGGTTAAGAGGTTTGCTCTTCTTTCTTCCTCAACAAGACTTGGCTCAGCGGCAAACATCCTGTGTTTGTGTCTTTTGAGATTCAATACTGTTTTCTGTTACTAATATATGTGTATAGGGAGTCTGTCATCAGATAAATGGCCGTGCAACCATCCCCAGTACCTTGTAGGGCTTACTAAGGAAAGGTAGAGCTGCTCCATACTCACAGTGGACCTCTATTATAAGAACTGTACATGTATTGTCTGCCGGGTTCTGGTTGCCTTAATGTACCATTTTGCAAGTAAGGCTATGTGTCATCTGTTTCCTGCAACCTTGAAACTCCTGAGTCTCATTCTTGTGACAACATCATGGGCACCCCAACCCCCATCTGGCTCAGGAGGATTAAAGTCCATTAAAATGTGACCTATAGAAAGACTACTCAGCAGGCCCTCTTAGCTCTGCACCAGCCCAGGAGGGGAGATGGAAGTCCCAACAGTACAGTGTGAGCGGGGAGGAACACCCACTCCCTCTGCTCACAGTGCTCGCCCATAGACGAGTATTATCAGGAAGGGAGGGGGCGTTCATCCCCGCTCACACTGTACAGCGCGATAGGCGCTGCTGGAGAAGGACGACCTGACTGAGTGTCAGGAACGCCCTTCTGACTGTAAAGCGCTACGGTACCGGGACAGATAGCTCTTTACCCCGGGCACAGATCGGGAAAGCCGACAGTGCGCTGAATTAAATCAGATTCTCAAACCCAGGATGTAATGGATTTTGTGGGAATCCTCTAATGGAGGTGCGGTGCTTATTATACATCACTTTGGGGTTTCTTGTTCGTACAAAACCTGCAGTTTCCAACATGATTTGAGAACAATAAATGCTGTAACTCTTGAGACATGAAGCTCACTTAATTCCTCGAGCCAAGATTTCTTGAAAGGTTCCCAAGCGTTCTATCAAGTGTGCGCAGCATCGAGTATATACCCTAAGATACAAGCTGGGCAGATATAAGAAGGACAAAACTTAACTGTTCACTATCAGTAAAATAATAGCAAAAACCATCTAAAAACATGTACAACAAACCCATAGTCCAGAATAATAGTCTCAAGTAGCTAAAATTTCATGGAGTATAACGAACAGTAAGGATCATTAGAAGAAATATGGAATTTGCAAAATACATGTTAATATGCTTTGTGTATATTTTCTTATTCTACGTTTTTGTTATTATGCGGCCACTTTACCTGAGTTGTTGTAACCGCAGCTAAAATACCAGATACCTAGATAGAATAGTGGAAGACAATGCATTGACCTCTATGGCAGAGGGTGGTGGGCATGCCCTGTGACATGTGCGGTCTGTTCTTCTGGATCCCATGCTGACATGTGGTGGAAGTCCCAGCCGCACGTGACCGCTGAGGTCAATCAGCGGCCTCAGCAAAGGGCCTGAGATGTCACTATATCATGGATCTCTTCATGAGGCCTGCTAAGTCTGCTGATTGGCCCCAGTGGTCAGCGGAAGGAATCTAAGCATGTGAACATAAGCATAGATACATACTATGTTCTAAATTATTATGCAAATTGAATTTAAGTGTCATAAAGATGTCGTTTTTTGTTTTTCTGCTAAACTCATGGCAATTTTGTGTCTTGGGGCTCTTTAGATTACTAAACTCAATCTCAGACACCTGTGATGATTAGTTTGCCAGGTGAGTCCAAATTAAAGAAACCTACTTGAGGCTAAGCCCCCACGTGGCGTTCCGCAGCGCATTAGACAGAAAGTTCGCAGAGGTTTCCTCTACGGACTTTCTATTTCAATTGACATGCTGCAATTTCCAAAACTGGATTTGAAAATGTCATTTGAATGGGCTTGAAAAGTCTCCGGCCGTGTGTACTCCGCGGCGAAACAGTTTTTTTTAAAACCGGACACAGAGTCGGACATGCAGTACTCTGTGTCCGGTTTAAAAAAAAAAATGGTTTCACTGCGGAGAGCTCAAAATGCTCACCGGCGCTCATGACCGGACTCGGCTTGACAGGTTTCCATCTTCTGCATGCAGAAGACAGAAACCTGAAAACGGAGTTCAGGCGCTGGTGTGAACCCAGCGTCAGCCACTATGGCTAACATTCTTCCCTGACCTCAACCATATTGAGAGCCTTTGGAGTATCCTCAAGCAAAAGACCCATGAGGGTGTGAGGCAGATCACATCAAAACACACAAGCTCTGGGGGGCTATTCTAACATTCTACAGAGAAATTCCATCAAGAACTGGAAGTTTAATGGATACATGAATTGTGAAGGAGATATCACACAAGGGCCTAAGATGTTTTTGATTGAAATGTTTGTCCTGAAATGAACAGGGACTCAAGGCGCCAAACCTGAACACATAACACATCTTGAGACGTTCGCCCATCTGACCTCTTAATGCTGTGTGTGTATCATCACTAAGAGATAAGGGTATGGGGGCACGCGTCCACATTAGGGAGAGTGTTCGCCTACATAGGCAGTACGGAGACTTACAAGTCATTCCTGCTCCGCTAGGGATTATGGGTAAAAAATATGCAAATCTAGTCTCCTGGATGGAATTAGGAGAACAGAGTGCACTCTGTACACCACCCTATAGAGGGCAGCATCCCTGATTTAGCAATTAAATCCACATTATGATTAAAAGACTTTATAACTGAGTCGTTCATGATGTTTAAGGATGGTGTACAGAGTGCACTCTGTTCTCCTAATTCCATCCAGGAGACTAGATTTGCATATTTTTACCCATAAACCCTAGCGGAGCAGGAATGACTTGTAAGTCTCCGTACTGCCTATGTAGGCGAACACTCTCCCTAATGTGGACGAGTGCCCCCATACCCTGGTCTATAGTCTCTCACCATGCTAAATCAGTATCCCTACACTATGCTGAGGATGGCCCAATAGGCCGAAACAGCGCTGTCCATAGTTGGGAATCTGTTCCTTTTGGGACAGAAATACTGATTTAGCAATTAAATCCACATTATGATTAAAAGACTTTATAACTGAGTCGTTCATGATGTTAAGGATGCTGCCCTCTATAGGGTGGTGTACAGAGTGCACTCTGTTCTCCTAATTCCATCCAGGAGACTAGATTTGCATATTTTTTACCCACTAAGAGATAAGACAACCTATGTGCAGGAATGTTCTTGCCTGTAAGGATCTGTCTGTTATGTGCAGCACATCTATCACTGCTGGATCTACTAGGTATCTAAAAGAACAAAGAAGGGAAAAAAGGTCAGAGGGCGCAAAAACATCAAAGCTCCCATCCTGTCTAGGGTAAAAGGTTTAACCCTAGGTATAATTGTGTGTTCTCTTTTCATTTATTTACTGGTAGAAATATTTAAAGATTATACTTAAATATCTGAAAAATGCTGCATTATGTGTGTCAATAACCGGTAATACAATCCTAGGACTTATTATTTCAGCTAAAGCTAAAAAAAAGCAGCCACAGGACAGCCCTGAAATTGTCAGTGAAGGTTTGCTGCCCTCTAGGGTCACAAATTGGTATTTTACAAATCCACAAAAAGGGAAGATGCTATTTGGTGTACAGTATATACAGTAGGTTTGTATAGCCAGATAATTTGTTTGGTAATTGATAGAGATGAGTGAACAGTAAAATATTCAATATTAGTTTTGAATAGCTCCTCAATATTCGACTATTCGAATGAATATCGAACCCCATTATAGTCTAGGGGAAAAACGCTTCATTTCAGGGGATCCCACCATTCAACTCAGGAGAGTTACCAAGTCCACTATGACACCTCAGCAAATGATGCCAACACCCTGGAATGCAACTGGGACAGCAGGGGAAGCATGTCTGGGGTATCTAACATGCCCAAGTCACTGTATTATGTTGGGATCCCTGTCAGCTTGCGATATGAGGGAGCTGACTTTTTCCCATAGAAGTGCATTGACCAGCATTGATTGGCCAGTGTACAGCATTCGGCCAATCAACGCTGGTTCTGCCGGAGGAGGCGGAGTCTAAGATCTGTCCACAGCAGTTTCCATTGTGGTCCGATCTCAGATGTAGCAGTGCTGACACAGCACTGCTACACGGAGAAGCGGCAGAGCTCAGCACACACAGAGATGCAGCAGAGCTGAGTGTGCAGCATGGTTCAACACACACTCATCACTGCGGAGATGTAGTAGTGCTGGCCGTGCGCTCAGCTCGTCTGCATCTTCGGAGTACCTGAGCTGAGCGCGCGGCCAGTACTGCTTCAACTCCGATGTAGCATCTTTGGAGTAGTCAAGCTGAGCGTGTGGCCAGCTTTGCTACATCTCGTCATAGGAATGCGTTGACCAGCGTTGATTGGCCAGTGTACAGCATTCGGCCAATCAACGCTGGTTCTGCCGAAGGAGTCAGAGTCTAAGATCCGTCCACAGCAGTTTCCATTGTGGTCCGATCTCAGATGTAGCAGTGCTGACACAGCACTGCTACACGGAGAAGCGGCAGAGCTCAGCCCACATAGAGATGCAGCAGAGCTGAGTGTGCAGCATGGTTCAACGCACACTCAGCACTGCTACATCAGATTTTTTTTCCGATGCCTCTGTTGTCGTAGTTCCTGTCCCACCTCCCCTGCACAGTTATTGGTGCACAAAATGCGCCAGGGAAGGTGGGAGGGGATACAAATTTTTACTGCGTTTGCCTCGTGGTATTTGATTGTAATCGAATACCTCGAACGGCCTGATATTCGATCGAATATCTATTCGATCGAACGGTGTTCGCTCATCTCTAGTAATTGACAAAAGACTTTTTTGACACCAGATATCTGGCCTAATCTCTATAATAACTATGTCGTCTCAGTGTTTACAGCTCAATGCCTAGGTTACAGAGCACCTCTCAGGTCAGACTGAAGAGCTTTTATGTTCCACATTGCGGAAATGCAGATTTTTTGTTGCAGGATTTGCAGCTTTTTTTTTTTTTTTTAATTCAAAGCCAAGAATGACTACAAATAGGAATTGGAAATATATGGGAACTTCTTATACTTCTACTGTCTGCTTAATCCATTCCTGGCTTTGGCTCAAAAACCCGCAACAAAAAAAGTTGCGTTTCTGCAAAGGGGGGCCTCAGCCTATAGGTGGTTTCACACACACAGTATTTTAGGAGAAACTCCAAAGCAGTTTTTGATGCAGTTTTTATGCCAAATATGTTCTGGTAAAGAAAGGCATCTCAGTGTCCTCTAGCCTAGTTGTCACTGTACCGGAGGTTTCATTCTCGGGGAGTCCAGAGGCTTCTTTGTTTGGTAAGGCTAGGTTCACACTAGTATTCGGGCACTTCATCACAGATTCCGCTTAAAATGGAGGGAAAATTGATATAAGGTACAAAAGGTACAAAACCATCTGCAAGTCGATATCTGGTTTTGCTACTTTACTATTTCCTTTGGTATAATGAGGCTCTGCCCTTTTTGGCATCTTTTCCTCCAGATATATTGTTTCTCCTCTCTTAGAAGGAATTATTTTGCCTGTTGGTAGACCCAGAGCTCACTAATCCACAGGTTGCAGAACAAATTCCCCAACAGAAATGTTGCGAATTCAAAAACACTTGCGTTTTTGCAAATCGCAGCATGTCAAATTATAAGGGTGCATTCACACTGAGTAAACGCTAGCTTATTTTGTAGAGTAAAATTACACTTGTAAATTTTGCTATCCCATTGACTTCAATGACATTTTACAGGCGTATTTTTACAGGCGTATTTTTTACAGGCGTATTTTTTACAGGCGTATTTTTACACTTGTAAAAAAATATCATTGAAGTCAATGGGATAGCAAAATTTACAAGTGTAATTTTACTCTACAAAATAAGCTAGCGTTTACTCAGTGTGAATGCACCCTAACTCTGGAAATTCTAGATTTTGGTATAGGTATAATAGGGGCAGAAAGTCCACAGAGGAAAACTCTGTAGAAAAAAAACGTAATGTGTTTCCGCCGGAGTATTTTCTGCAACGTTTTTTGGCTGCAGCTGGCTACATGGCTGCCTTAGGCTTAAAGGGATTCTATCACTAAAACACTGTTTTGTGTGCTTTAGACGTCGGAATAGCCTTTAGAAAGGCTATTCGTCTCTTACCTTTAGATGTGGTCTCCGCCGCACCGTTCCTTAGAAATACCATTTTTTACCAGTATGCTAATGAGTTCTCCGCAGCAATGAGGGCGGGCCCCAGCGCTCAAACGTATCTGTGACGCATCTGTGACGCCTG
This sequence comes from Leptodactylus fuscus, assembly GCF_031893055.1. Lineage (NCBI taxonomy): Eukaryota > Metazoa > Chordata > Amphibia > Anura > Leptodactylidae > Leptodactylus > Leptodactylus fuscus. Next base: position 43,122,928 of record NC_134268.1, on the reverse strand, counting down.
AGCAGTCGGCTCTGCCAGCGAGACACTGGTAGAGCCGACTGCGCATGCCGGCCGGCGGCCATATTTTCGAGGCTGCAAGGCAAGACTGCGCAAGCATCAGAGCTGATGAAGAAGGAAGACGACAGGGAAGGGGAGGATACAGTGAAGAATAAGGCGTCACTGGAGCGGGTTGTCGGGCAGCAGTGGGGACGCCCCCATCGCCGTTTGAGCGCTGGGGCCCGCCCTCATTGCTGCGGAGAACTCATTAGCATACCGGTAAAAAACGGTATTTCTAAGGAACGGCGCGGCGGAGACCACCTCTAAAGATAAGAGACGAATAGCCTTTCTATAGGCTATTCCACAAAACAGTGTTTTAGTGGTAGAATCCCTTTAAACAGGAGAATAGCGTCTGTATAAATTTTTGCACTATTGTACAGTTCGAACAGTAGATGTCACCAGCATCCTAAACCCTGGAACACCTTGGCCTGAGCTACAGCTAAAACTTTATTCACTCTGGGCAAACATACAGAGAGGTGCACCCTATTCCCTTGTGTTGCACCCCTATTCCTTTATGGCCAGCCCTTACACATACAGGAATTTAATTTCTGGTGCCTATCATTAGCATTCACTGTCCTGTGACATCAGAGTAGCCTCAATAGTATTTATTAAGCATACAATGTACCATATAGCTGTATATTTCTATACAACATTATGTGTGTTAAAGGGGTTTTCTAGGCAGAAAATATTTTTTAAAGAGGACCTTTCACCACTTTTGGGCACAGGCAGTTCTATATACTGCCGGAAAGCTGACAATGCGCTGAGTTCAGCGCACTGTCGGCTTTCCCGATCTGTGCCCGGTGTACAGAGCTTACGGTGCCGGTACCGTAGTGCTCTATGGTCAGAAGGGCGTTTCTGACAGTCAGTCAGAGACGTCCTTCTGCCTCACGGCGCCTATCGCTCGTTACTGATAATACTCGTCTATGGACGAGCAGTGTGAGCAGAGGGAGGGGGCGTTCCTCCCCGCTCCACAGCACAGCGCGATTGGCGCCGCGAGGCAGAAGGACGTCTCTGACTGACTGTCAGAAACGCCCTTCTGACCATAGAGCACTACGGTATCGGCACCGTAAGCTCTTTACACCGGGCACAGATCGGGAAAGCCGACAGTGCGCTGAATTCAGCGCACTGTCAGCTTTCCGGCAGTATATAGAACTGCCTGTGCCCAAAAGTGGTGAAAGGTCCTCTTTAAGAAGGCTTGTTAGTGCTATCAGTGGGTTAATAAGTACACCCATATATCTTTAACAGAGTTTTGAGTGATTTCTTGGTGTCTCCGGAAACTCCTGGCATCTACTGCATTTGTTTACCTCGTGTTTGCTTCCTGGACAGGAAGACACATAAGTATTGATGAGGTTGGGGGGACAGTACTGGTGGCGTTCCATTTCGGAAGTGGTGAAATGAAACATCACCGAATTATCAGAAAGTTTCCCTGGAGCGGTCACATGATGTGGGCAATTATACTTTTTTTTTAATATAAGTAAATTGGAAGTTAGGTGGGGGAGGGGTTTAGACTAGCGGTTAAATCTTATATTATCCCAGACAACCCTTTTAAAGCAAAGGGTAGGTTCATATCTGTGTTGGATTCTCCGTAGGAGGACTTATAATAGTATCAGGGGCAGGGGGAGGTTTGGAATAATTTATATAAAGTTTTCTTGGGATAGATCATCAATAAGAGATCAGTGTCCCCATCCGCCTCACAATTGGTCTCTGTTGAGCAAATGGGGCTCTATGGCTAGGTTTGATGTATACACCTGCAGTATTTCCAGATCATATGCCAAACGTAGGGCTCCGATACAATGTCTCACATATCGCCATTGGAACTTCCCAGATTTGCCAGGCCAGAGGGCTGTTTCATTGAAGTTAAGAACATTGGATGCTGGTTTCAATATGTGATAGCGTCCTCTTAGTTTACATCCAAGAAAATGTAGGACACTGGACATTACTGGAATTCAGGCATTGTGCACTATATGGCGGTAAGGTTATACTCATGCTGTGGTAATCGTGCTTCCCAGTCACCCATATTCTGTGTCACATCGTGCAGTATTCTGTACATTCTCTTTATTGCTTTAACCTTTCAAGACTTAGCAAGATAATAATTTTAACCAAGGGAGGAAGCAAAATTCACTGACTCACCGTGTGTCATGAGAATGCCGCCTATACCTGTCAGCTATGTGACCTGCTGATGTCATGTACAGTCACCTATAGACAGGCGCAACTGGGTATGTCTACATACTCTGCTTACATACTCCTTACCAGGGGTGTCGAGTAAATAGAAAGGCTTTCACTCTGGATGTATGTACTATAATAGTCCAAAATATAACATAGATAGATAGATAGATAGATAGATAGATAGATAGGAGATAGATAGATAGATAGATAGATAGATAGGATATAGATAGATAGATAGATAGATAGGAGATAGATAGATAGATAGATAGATAGATAGATAGATAGGATATAGATAGATAGATAGATAGATAGATAGGAGATAGATGGATGATAGATAGATAGATAGATAGATAGATGATAGATAGATAGATAGATAGATGATAGATAGATGATAGATAGATAGATAGATAGATAGATAGATAGATAGGAGATAGATAGATAGATAGATAGATAGATAGATGTTAGATAGATGATAGATAGATAGATAGATAGATAGGAGATAGACAGATAGATAGATAGATAGATAGATAGATAGATAGGAGATAGATGGATGATAGATAGATAGATAGATAGATAGATAGATAGATAGATAGATAGGAGATAGATAGATAGATGATAGATAGATGATAGATAGATAGATAGATAGATAGATAGATAGATAGATAGATAGGAGATAGATAGATAGATAGATAGATAGTAGATAGATAGATAGATAGATAGATAGATAGATAGATAGGAGATAGATAGATAGATAGATAGATAGATAGGCGATAGATGATAGATAGATAGATAGATAGATAGATAGATAGATAGATAGATAGATAGAGAGATATTAGATAGATAGATAGATAGGAGATAGATAGATAGATAGATAGATAGATAGATAGATAGGAGATAGATAGATAGATAGATAGATAGATAGATAGATAGGCGATAGATAGATGATAGATAGATAGATAGATAAATATTAGATAGATAGATAGATAGATAGATATATAGATAGATGATAGATAGATAGATAGATAGATAGATAGATAGGAGATAGATAGATAGATATTAGATAGATAGATAGATAGATAGATAGGAGATAGATAGATAGATAGATAGATAGGAGATAGATAGATAGATAGGCGATAGATAGATGATAGATAGATAGATAGATAGATAGATAGATAGATAGATATTAGATAGGAGATAGATAGATAGATAGATAGATAGATATTAGATAGATAGATAGATAGATAGATAGATAGATAGGAGATAGATAGATAGATAGATAGATAGGCGATAGATAGATGATAGATAGATAGATATTAGATAGATAGATAGGAGATAGATAGATAGATAGATAGATAGATAGATAGATAGATAGGAGATAGATAGATAGATAGATAGATATTAGATAGATAGATAGGAGATAGATAGATAGATAGATAGATAGATAGATAGGAGATAGATAGATAGATAGATAGATAGATAGATAGATAGATAGATATTAGATAGATAGATAGATAGATAGGAGATAGATAGATAGATAGATAGATAGATAGATAGGAGATAGATAGATAGATAGATAGATAGATAGATAGATAGATAGGAGATAGATAGATAGATAGATAGATATTAGATAGATAGATAGATAGATAGATAGGAGATAGATAGATAGATAGATAGGAGATAGATAGATAGATAGATAGATAGATAGATAGATAGATAGATAGAAGATAGATAGATGATAGATAGATAGATAGATAGATAGATAGATATTAGATAGATAGATAGGAGATAGATAGATAGATAGATATTAGATAGATAGATAGATAGATAGATAGATAGATAGGAGATAGATAGATAGATAGGAGATAGATATAAATGGTCAATTGGTAACCCCCCACACATCCAAGAAAGAAATGGCAGGAAACACAGGTGTATAATGCAGAACTTTACTGATATAGAGGCTCAGGTGCTTGATGGTTATGATATAGGCAAAGATACTTGGCAGTTACAATTGAAGGTCCAAAAGCATAGAGGGAAAAGGTAGAAGCCTTGACAGTTTCCACAGTAACTACAGTATATACATTATAAGCTCTGGGACACTGTGAGGCCCCTTTTTTTTTCTTTTTTTTTTTTTGCTTCATAAATGTTTGTTAGTTTTCTTCAAAGTAATAACAAAAACACACAGATATGGACTTGCAGGACCTGGTAGAATAGACAATAAACTAACCACGCAAGCAGCACTTTTCTCTCCATGTTTCATGCAGACACTGAGCGGAAACCACACGGACTCCATTATAGTCTATGGGGTCCATGGATTTCCCAGGTAACCACTTTTTAATGCATATAAAAAGTGGTTCCCTAAGGGGGGGTCCCTAAGCAGACTCTCCGAACGGAATACTGAACGCAGATGTGAACTGGGCCTAACTCCTCTGTCTTATGGTCTAATCATTTTGTAGCCCGTGTCCCACCCAAGAGTCAGTATGGCAGAAATAACATCTGGCTTGATCTTGTATTACTGGCTTACGCCTTGCTCAGCTTCCACTAGGTCTGACGTGGATTCTTTTAGCTACGGTAGGTTCCTCTCTTCTTGGCCACTTGCCACACACAACATCTTTGTAAGCTGCTGGCAGCCACCCCTTTCCACAAAATGGCCTTCGGTGAGCCACTTTACTTGGTTGGTATTCAGGGGTGGCTTGTATACTTGTTTTCTAGATTTGTTAGTGCTTTGTGTGTCTTATTGTGCAATGTATGATGTGTATTGTGATATATATCCTGATGACTGTATATTATATCACTGAGTCATCTCAGCAAACACAGTTCTGTCTGGTATTTCCTAGAAAGAGGACAGCGCCAGTGGCGTAACTACCATCATAGCAGCGGTAGCAACTGCCACAGGGCCCGGGACATTAGGGGCCCGGTGACAGCTGCTACCATTATGCTCGGAGGTCTTTTCGGACCCCCGAGTATAATGATCGGGGCCCCCTGTTGGTGGAATACTTTCCACCAACAGGGGGCCCCGAAGCTGCAGCAACGGCTGAGACACAGGAGCTGCAGCTCTGGCTCCTGTCAGCGCTGCAGGACGTTCCCCCTCTCTCCCCCCTCCCTTTCTCTGCTGTCCTCTGCCCACCAATGAGAGGAGGAGGCGGGGCTTATCCCTGCCGTCCTGCACAGAAGAGAAGAGGAAGAAGCTGCTCCAGGAAAATGAAACTGAAGCTACACAGGTACGTACTGGGGTTACTATACTTATTACTATCAGGCATTTGGGGGGATTACTTGTGTTTTAGTAACTCCATGTGCCTCATAGTAATAGCAGTTAACCCCATCATCTCCCTCACATTAACCCCTGTTTGCCTCACCATAAGAGTTACTGATATGTGAGACATTTGGGGGTAATAGTAATGAAGATACTTTATTATTACCTCCATGTCTCTCACATATCAGTAACTCTTATGGTGAGGCAGACAGGGGTTAATGTGAGGGAGATGATGGGGTTAACTTCTATTAATATGAGGCACATGGAGTTACTAAATTGTAATGCACAGGACCAGATTTTTTTTTATCCACAATTTGTCCTGGTATAGCGGTCAGCGGTGACGTGACAGTATTTAGTCCTGTAGGGGCCACTAAGGGACATAATACTGTGTGCAGGGGCCACTATTGGGTATAATACTGTGTGCAGGGGCCACTAAGGGACATAATACTGTGTGCAGGGGCCACTAAGGGACATAATACTGTGTGCAGGGGCCACTATGGGACATAATAGAGCGCGCAGGAATGCGTAGGAGGGACTCGGTCGAGATCTTCGGTGTCGGGGGGGGCCCCATGTCAAAAGTTCGCCACGGGGCCCCGCCATTCCTAGTTACGCCACTGGACAGCGCCATGATTCTAACCAACCGGGCAGAACCCTGTTGTGTTGTAGTGCGATGCAGCCTGTCACCAGAACCCAGCACACAGTCCCACAAAGAGACTCAGGGGACCCTAAGTTACCGAACAGTGTGTTCTCCTTGTAAATCACGGTCTCTGATTGCTCCAAAGAACTAGTTTGCATGTTGACAAAGAGTAATATCTCAGCAACAGATGCAACGATTCACAAGGGGAACACACTGTTAGGGTGCATGCACACTACGTAACGCCGGGCGTGTATGAGAGCCGTACACGCCGGCATTACAGCAGACTGCCGAACACTTCCCATTCACTTCAATGGGAGCGCTCGTAACAGCGGCGTTTACGAGCGCTCCCATTGAAGTGAATGGGAAGTGTTCGGCAGCACTGCTGTAACGCCGGCGTGTACGGCTCTCATACACGCCCGGCGTTACGTAGTGTGCATGCACCCTTAGATGGATTAGGGTCCGGGCTGATTTGCTGAGTTCTGGTGACAGACTTTCTTTAAAGTGATAGCACCCTGTGAATTCAATATGAAGTATGCCAGTTTAATAACATATAAAGTGATCAAATGGCATAGATCCATAAGTAACGCTGTCCTATAAATCATCTAGAAAGTTCTGTAGAGGCTCAAAAGGCAGTAGCACAAAATTCTTACTTGGCATAAAACTAAACATTGTATGTGATGTTGTGATGTGCAAGATGTGAGAAGTGCAAATATTTCTGGGAAAACCATAAAAGAATTAAAAGAGGAACAGAAGTTAATAGATCTCCAAATGCAATGAAGATCTTTCTGGAAAATAGAAAAAAAAAAGGTCTCTGAGCTAGAAATACTAAGCCTGTAGGGTTGGGTGGAAATACCATTCACTACTTGCATGCATGTGCTGATGGCAGGGGCGTAGGCAACAGCTTGTCAGGGAGGATCAGCACCAGAGGTGTAAGTTGCAGTTCCTGGGGCCTAGTACAGAATCTATAATGGACCCCTACTTACCATGGGCCATTGTGAATAGTGGTATATTTTATGTGACAGACAGAGGTGGAGTCTGGAGCTCCTGGGCCCCACTGTAGAATCTACAGTATCTACTTACCTTGTGCTATTTAGAATAATGGTATATTGTTTGTGGAAGAGGGGCCTATTGAGTTCCTTTCAGGGCGCAGGACCCAGTACCAACTTCTACCTCTGCACTCCATATAACCACGCCCCTGAGGACCATACACAGCCCACAGAACAAGCTTCTCTGTACATATAACTGTTGATGCCATGTGTTGGACAGACACATTTAAATTGTCAGCCAAATTCTCATTGGATGACCACATGTTCCTACCACCGAGCTGCCACACACCGCTGCGCTTCTCTTTCACCACCAGCATTCCTCTTCTTCTCTTGCCCTAGAAGTACATAAAGGTAGCGGCACATGTACAGGTATTTTATACTATGGACAAATCTGCCACAAAATCTGCCACAAAATCTGCATGGTGGGCCACACGGTGGCTCAGTGGTTAGCACTGCAGCCTTGCAGCGCTGGGTCCTGGTGTTCAAATCCCGCCAAGGGCAAAAAAAAACATCTGCAAGGAGTTTGTATGTTCTCCCCGTTTTTGCATGGATTTCCATCCCATATTCCAAAAAGACATACTGATAGGGAAAAATGTATATTGTGAGCTCTATGTGGGGCTCACAATCTACATAAAAACAAAACAAAAAAATCTGCATGGCATGGGGATTTTGATGTGGTTGTAGAAGTAATGCAACCCACTGGAGGATGGGAGTAGTATTTAGAGTTGTTGTCAACTGACTCTTCCATCCCACCTCCCAAGTTGGCGCAATGTTGAAGTTGCCTGTGATGCACCAGATGTTGGTGGTAGTTTCCTCAGGGAACTTCCAGTTGTGAGAAGTCTTCTCCTAAGCCAAGTGATGGTGGTCAGAAGGACCCTTTATGGTAAGCACAGGAATGACTCAGGAGACAGCAGTGCAGTTGAACAATATGGTGAAACTGTACTTGAGGTACCAGCAACCAATGTAACTTCCAGTATGAAAGTAGGGATGAGATGTGGCGCAATGAGGGCGACATTATAAAATAAATGCTCAACATCTTGTAAGGATAATGGAGACTGGCATTACTAAGGCTAGTCTTCATAGCCCCAGAGTCAGTGGAAGGTACACCTCATATATGACAAGACGGACACCTCCTCATGACTGAGGCACCAGGCTGTGATCCTGAGGAGGGGGGGAATGTATACCAATTTTTACATTTCCCCCATCATTTACAGCAGATTTCTGGCGTAAACTGTAGCCCTGCCTTTGCACGCCTTTGTCATGTCCCCATTCAGAAAACTGACGTACCAGACAAAGTAAATACGGGTCATTATTTTAGTCTCACCTTTTCCTTATCCACCCAACATATATGCTTAGCCCTTTAAATTCAACACCAAAGTCGCTGTATTATGTAAAAGCATCACTATAGTCAATACACACCCAGGGGTGAGAAATACCCCAGGTATTGTCTGCTTATATAACTACTGAGGATTAACCTATTTTATCCTCTTGTACATTACTATAAACTCCCTTAAAGGGGTTGTCCCATCACAAGGATCCTATCTATACTGCTAGTTTATGTGGATTTAAGACTTTTCCTAAATGCATTGCTTTATCAAAACCGCTATCTTAACTTATTCACTTCATTGTTTACACTCCGTTTCTATGGCCCTTGGGATTATCTGTTCATTTGTCAAGTGATGTAGCTGCCTGCTCTCAGGGGGGAGGGGCTGAGAGCAGCTCTGAGCTGTTTGAGAAGCTCCGCTACTTAAATGACACAGATTGGGGAGGTGAGAGCTCTGGGATTTCTGAGCTCTTATCAGTCGGTTTAATTGAATTGGCTGATAAGGGCTGAGATAGGGAGTCCATTACCTCTGTATGTAATGCATACTGACTCAAATCCAACTCTGCTACATTACTTCACACTGTGGTAATTCATTTACAACCAATCCCGTGCAAGTGAAACCCCGCCCACCTATGTGCTGAGTAAAGCAGGAAGTGAAGAGAGCACAACAGCCTGCAGGTTAGTGAACAAGCGTCATGGAAATACCCCTTTAAGGGAACTTAAATCACCCTGTTTTAAATCCATCTGTGTCTCATCTCTGGTGCTCCCGGCCCCTGCGCAGTTCTTCGGTGAAGCTGAGGATGTACGCTCCGGCTACACTGCACAAGTGCCGGAGGTACGGCGCATGCGCACTAAATCCAAAGTGTACACCTCTAACTTCAGTATAGAATTGCCCCGAGCTGATGAGTACAGCAACAGGGTGAGTCTGAAGCTTTTATATTTTTTTGTGGGCACTGATGACTTTATAAGAGGACGATTTGGGACACTAAATCCCTGGTCTATAAGGAACTGTACGTGGTTTAGTGTCCTGACAAATCCCCTTTAATACAAGATTACATATTATCATAAAAATGGTGTGTGGGTGTTCAGATAATTTTGGCAAAGTAGTAAATCCATCAACACTGCCATACACACTAGTATCCCTACGCTGTGCTGAAGAGATCCAACAGATTGAAACAGCGCTGTCCACAGCTGGGAATCTGCTCCTTTTGGAATAGAAATACTCGTTTGGCAGTGATCCGCGCATTATGTTATTAGGCTTATTGAAAAAAGTCATGCATGATGTTAAGGGGGCTGTACTAAGAGACAGCAAACAGAGGCACTATTTTCCTAATTACATCCTGAAAAACAGATTAGCATATTTTTCCCATGATCCCCCAGTGAAGCGAAAATGGCTTGTAAGTCTCCATACGCCTGTAAAGGTGCACACTCCCTAAGGAGTGTTATTATCCCCTGATACATTTCATTTCATACTTCGGATAAACGGTACATAACCATGCAGAAATCAAGAGGCAACTTTATAAAATAAAATTCGAATTTATTTGTAAGAAATGTTCCAAAATGTATTTATATTAATACAAGCAACAAATGGTTAACAATAATAAGAACTTCTATCTTTTTCAAAGCCTTTTTGACCATACCGCTCTATAAAGTGTAGCAAACTTTTAGTTATTTTTATCCCATAGTGCTGGTGAAGGGAATAAACTTTGCAATATATGTCACTAAAGAAAGTGCCTGTCTCTAACTATTCCTCCTGTCTTACTTCTTTTTTGAGTATTTCATTCTGTATTCTGTACACAAGCAGATCAGTTTACAATGAAGTGCCTGAAGAAGGGACGCAAGGAGGAGAGAGACAGAGATATGAGGCTGTCTACAGCATTAAATGAGTCATTTCTCTCATAAACCTAATAAACCTGCTGTGTTGTGAAAGAAAACTGTCTCTCTATAGTGCAAATGAATCTCTGCTTTACGATGCTCTCCTCCTCTTCCTCCTCCCCTTCCCCTCTCCATAGACTTCCATTGTACAGATTTGATCAATGGCAGACAGGCACTTTTCTTTAATAACGTATATTACAGTTTTTGTATCTTCACTTGCTCAATGGAACTATGAAAAAAATACAAGTTTACACTGTAAAAATTGATGTCAGCATAAAGTAGATACATGGGAAATGTTAGTTAGCGCTACATGGCTTACGGCAGAGCAGTTGACATTTTGAAAATCCTTACCTTTTGAAAAATTTCTGTAAATTTTCCATTTATTAATAAATAAACACAAAACAAAAAAGTCACGAGAAAACAATCTCAGAACTACTTGAATAAGTAACGTTATCCTCACATATAGTGACATGTCAAATTTAGAAAATAGGGGGTTAAGCCTTAAGGCCCAAAGTAGGCTGTGTCCTTAAGGGGTTAAAAAGTTATTTATATAACCATGCTTAGTAGCGCCCTCTATCAGCAAGAGAGGAGAACCACTGAAGAGAGAGAGGGAATCATGGAAGACCAAGATTCTTGTGCACGACTAATGTGACTCCAGGAGCGATCACAACTGATCGATGGAGGTTTCAGGGGCTGGATCTGCATCAATCATTGTGACAAGATATGTATACCCCTATAAACATGTATGACAAGAAACTATAGATAGTAGGTATATAATAATTGTAATATAAAAGTACAAAGTATACCCTATGAAAATAAATACACACGAGAAATAATTCTGCATAACAATAATAAGAGATGTCTCCGATGAGCCTTACTACACATTACATCTGATGTGAGGGTCTATTGTATATTTAATGGTCCAGAGTCTGGCAGATGGATAAGTTTAGGGGTCTTCCTATTCTCCTACGCTAAAGGCGTTGGCTTGTGCCTTACACTATAAGGTGGTAAATTTCTGGATCTCTATCATAAATTTACCATGATAACCATCTCCTTTGAGAAGACCACCTCCTCCCTAGAAGACCACTTGTTGCACTGTATATATATATATATATATATATATATATATATATATTTTTTTTTTATTTTTTTTTTTTGCTGAAGGATACTTTAAGCTGTTTAAAGGGGCTAAAGCTCAATTTTTGAAGTCCTGGCTACCCCCTTTGACGTCCCCATGGATAGGAATGAATGTCACCTCATGTACTAGGAGGCAAACAAGCTTGGCAGTGGGAAGTGACAAACCAGCATTCCCCCATGGTGTAAATTCATCTGTACGTATCCTATCACATATTTTACATTTTTATACACTTTAGAATATAACATCTAATCTACAATTCTCATGAAAATGGTTGAGCAGTGATACAATGCACAGTGTATGTGATTACTGTCCCATGGGATTTCACCATTTCTTTCTGACCGCCACATCATCCATAACACATAGGCGCACTGGCATACCAAGTACTAATCCGATGGTGTTATGCCGTTGTCTCCAGCTTGTTATATTCACCCCCCGGTCTCACAGTCAGCTGCACAGCTTCTTCTTGGTTTGGACTTCTCCTGAAGCTAGCCTGCATCCGCAGTTTGAGTTCAGGATCGGGACAAAACAAGTACTCATAGACAAAACTGGCAAGAATGCCGCCCATCATGGGACCAAGCCAATAGATCTGTTGGGAAAATCAAGCGTATATTAATAAATGAGACAGATCGCCGCAAGGTGTCATGAATGGTTCAGGAACTAAAAACTGATATCTTGATGGGGATAAACCAGTATGATGGACACTAACAGATCCCAAAGGACCCCATTGACCATAGTGGGGTCCATCATATCCAGTATGGCCTCAGTCACACTTGAATTTTGTTTCATTATCCTGACTATGACTATCGCCATATTCACACGAACATAGTATAAAACGGCCATGAAAAATGTAAATGTTTACAGAGATCCCTCATAGATTTGAGTCTATTGAGGGCTCCATGAAATCAGGTAAAAAGAGGAGATGACCTACTTTTTGATGGTCTGTTAAAAAAAGACTGTCTATAAACTGGCCAAACAATTTTGGCGCAGTCAGGGTAAAACTAGCAAAAAAGGTTTTTTTTTAAAGTACTCTTTTGTATATTCCCAGCTTCACTTTAGCTCCCCCGTCTATATTTCCCTGCTGTTTGAGTCCCGTTGTTTGTGAGTTCAAGCCCCCTCTACACTTCAATAAAATGAAAAAAAAAAAAAAAAAAAAATTGCATGATATTTGGTGAATAAAGAAAATGTATTGATTACTATTTACAGTTTCCACCTAAATGAGGGGCAAATAATTTTAGTGAAGTTTAAGGTCAAAATCAGCACCATTTAGGGTTGAATATGGATAAATCTTTGGAATAAAATAATCTTTTCAGTAATATTTTTCTAATTTTAATGTCACGTTTAGGGAGTAAAGAACATTTCCCCATGGCCGCCATGCTACGACTTACCCAATGGTTTTGCCATTTGTTAAACACAACGCTGGTCCCGAGTGATCTGGCTGGGTTCATGCTGGCTCCGGTGAACTGAATCTGATGAAGAAGATAGGATAAGCTCAATGGACTTGTGTATAATACCATATATTGAAGAAAACAGTTTGTACAACAATAATGCGCAAGTAGTACAACCTAATAAATGTACACATGGACACGACATGACACAATGCTTTTTTGTACAGATGGTCCCACTAGTTATATATTGTCCTGAGAGCTGTGTGACTTACTATGATGCATTTGTGCATCAGAATGGACACCCAACAGATCCCAATATAGTCAATGGGGTCCATTGGGGCACTATTTTAGTGGTCCGTGTGGCCCATGTTCTGGTCCTCTGACAGACAGGTTTTATGAACAGGAAACTTACTCGGTCCAGGAAGAGGCAGCAGGTATTAGTTGATGATGATGTCATCGCGAAAGTCACATTCCTGCTGCCGCTTGTATAACTGGTTACTTGTAGGACTACAAGTATGAGCAATGCACGAGACTGCTTACACAACAACAGCTTAAATTGTATCTACCGCCTACAGACAAGGGATGGGCTGAAGCCGTCCTGTACGTGGAGAGTGGTCAGGTAGCTAGAACCAGTAACATTACTAAGGCGGGTGACGTGACATGTTTGGGATTGACACTTCTACTGAACTCTTAGTAATAAAAAGAATTCTATTCTCTACCTAAATGTAACAGATTCTTCGTGGCCATTTTTCAAGCAAAATATTTATAATTATAATTTTATTTCTATATCGCCAACATATTCCTTAGCACGTTACAAATCATAATGTTCATGTACAGACAAAATGAGAGATTACAGAGTAGACGAGTTCTATGACACGCGCGCCGTCTTGACAGTGCCCTCGAGCCTTTACTCATTGGGAGAGTAGGTTGTATTCATGCGTGAAGCATGCCACAATATAAAGTGGTAACTCATATGCACACTGATACTGAGGCAACTACTGTATTTGGGGATTTTATTTCTCCCACATTTAAGTCCACAGGACACTAGTGCATGTTCTGAATTTCACATGCACACTTTTCTGAACCAGGCTTGCATGTATATAGAGAAGTCAGGTGGAATAACCACTGGCTGACATCTAATGTGGTATATGGCCACTAATAGTGTGGGTGCTATACATGATGCAATTGTTGTGGCTTGTTTGCACTGATTTGGCTGCTATTGTGCCCATGACCTTAGGCTTTGGCCTCCGGGGGGCGCTGCATATTATGTCCCAAACATTGCGTCCTAACGCTGTTCAGCATTGGGGCTTAACTTTCTGTGCCTCCTAAAGGCCTTAGCGGAGGTGACCATGGACAGCACTGGCCATAGGTAAGTCAAAATTGACTATTACCTGCTGGAGTAATCGAATAGGTAGCGGCCTAAAGTCACTCTGTGGGGGTCTGAATCCGGGGCACTTACTGTGTGTGGACCTGCAATGGCGACAGTGTATTGTTGGAGGCAATATAAAGTGTGGGGGCATCAGTAAAGGGGGAGTTATTTCATGTGGGGGCCCGTAATGGGGATTATACAATTTAGGGGCTTGAGGGACCACAGTCAAAAGCTCACTATGGGGCCCTGTCTTTCCTAGTTACACCAGTGCTTAAGAAAAGTCATCAATTGAGGATGTGTCCGACACCCAAGACCCCTGTGGATCAACTATTTGAAGCAGCAGAGGTGCTCAATGATGGCCACTTCTACTTCACAGGCCATGTGACATTACGTTCATTGGTCACATGACCTGAATGCAGCTTAAAGGGGTTGTCCCATCTCAAGGTCCTATCTATACTGCTAGCTTATGTGGAGTTAAGACTTTTCCTAAACACATTGCTTCAGCAAAACTGCTTTGTTTGGCTGTTATCTTAATTTATTCACTTCATTGTTTACACTGCGTTCCCATAACCATGGACCTGAGGATGGTCTTATCTCCTCGGCCAGGACAAGTGACATAGCTCCCTGCTCCAGGAGGGGAGGGGGAGCTGAGTGCTCCGTGCTTGTATTTCTGAGCTGTTTATCTCTCTGCCCCAGACAAGTGATGTAGCTCCCTGCTCTCAGATGGGGGAGGGGGAGCTGAGTGCTTGGTGCTTGTATTTCTGAGCTCTTTATCTCCCTGCTCTTCCAGTTATAGTCGGTTAATTGATTTTTGCTGATAAGGGCTGACATAGGGAGTCCATTACCTCTGTATGTAAGCACAGACCTAAAACGGAGTTTATTGCAAGCTGACTTGTTCCTGTAGCATGTAAGTATGGGATTCTCATCAAATCCATCTCTGCTACATCAGCTTCACATTGTGAATCTTCCAGTGATACTGTGGTAATTTATGCACAACCATCTCTCATTACTGACTGCAAACATGAACTGCTATGAAGAGAGATAGCAGAGCTTTGCCTGGGAGACAGCAAGGGAAACCCCACCCTCCAATGTACCGAGAAAACCAGGAAGTGAACAGAGCACACAGCATGCAGGTTGCTGAACAGGCCAGTTGGGAATACCCCTTTAATCCCATCCAAGTGAATGAGCTGAGCTGCAATACCGAGTGCAGCCACTGTAAAATATTCAGTGCTGTTTTTGGTAAGTACGGAAGGCACGACAGCGCTCACGTGAATGATGCAGCCTCTTCAAACAGCTGATCGGCCAGGGGCCCAGGTATGAGACTCCTGCCGATCTTTAATTCGTGAGTCTTGTTCTAAGGATAGGTCATCAATTAATAAGTCCTGGAAAATCCTTTTAACCTCCTTGCCGTATTTATGTATGTATGAGATGCCTTTTTTAAGGAATGTCATTATAATGATGGACACCATTACAAGTTAGTGGGATCTGTAAGGTGCAAGAAATAAGGCATTATGTCGTGATTTCCATCTATAACAGACCACAACGCAGATGTGAACAGAGCCGTATATCTGATGTATTTTATATACCATTCATGTACCATTTCCTATATATGGATTATAATCCACTACGACATGTCATATAGTGTACACTTACTGCAAAGAGGTGTCCGATGGTAACTGAAAAGCCAATAATGAGAGGAATGGGCACTTTGATATCACTTCTTTTCTTATCACAGGAAGCAAATATTGTGAAGACCAGTTGGAAGGTGATAATGGTTTCCACCAGAAGGGCTTGTCCATGCGAGACAGTGTCATGTTCCTGTAATATTACACATGGTTAGCACAAAAGCTGGTGTGTACTGTGTATTAGGGCGGGTTCACACCTCGTCGTCCAGTCTGTGTAATCCGGACGGTTTCCGTCTTCTGCCCCGCGAAACTGGACAGGAGACGGAAACCCAGCGGTCAATTTTAAAACCCATACACTTGAATGCGTTTGCTGTGACCGCCTCTATGTGTCTTCTGCCTGTCCAGACATGCAGGACTTTGTGTCCGGTTAAAAAAAAATGGTTCCCCGTGGAGAGGCAGAAGATGCTCACAGGTGGTCACCTTTGCAAACACATTCAAGTGAATGGGTTTTAAAACTGACCACTGGGTTTCTGTCTCTATCCAGTTTCGTGCGGCAGAAGTCAAAAAATGGACGGATTACACAAACTGGACGATGATCGCAGGTGTGAACTCGCCCTTAGGAGTATATGTAATGGCTTACATGGATTGGAACTGGTATTGCAGTTCATTCTAATGCTATATTCACTCTAGTGTTTGGCTTTCTGTTCTTCAGGTCAACTTGGAGACCCGAAAAACACAAAACCTAATCCACTTAAAAAGTGGCTACCCGTGGAAACCCACGGACCCCATAGACATAGACATTTTTCAAGCGAATTCAGGGACGTAATTCCCGAAGAGAGTACAGACGCTCGTGTGAGTCCAGTGTTATACAAGTAAATAAGGATAAGTTGCAATCCTAAACACAGCCAGCACACAAGAGTGGCGCTGTTCCGGGCGAAAAATGACTCCCTTCTGTGTTATTTTATCCAAACCCTTTTTACCCATCTAAGCAAGTTATACACTATCCGTAAAATAGGGGGTAAATTGCATACTGGTGAGGGTGATATAACAAAGAAGGGCCTCTTTTTTCCCGAGGTATAGCACCACTCTTGTGTGTGGGCTTTCTTTAGTATTGCAGCCTGACCCTGTTTTATCTGTACATGAATAAACAGCAATACCAGTTTACAATCCATGGACACGAGTGGCACAGCTTCGGAAATGAAAATACAACTTTATTAAAGTCTCCAACAACCTCTAAAATGTATTACCATTATAATTCTGTCATTAACAGGATTAGATAGGAGAAGCCCTTTATCCGATTAGGCTGTAACATATATATGAGGAATATTACAGACAGATTATATACAGTCCTATGAAAAAGTTTGGGCACCCCTATTAATCTTAATCATTTTTTGTTCTAAATATTTTGGTGTTTGCAACAGCCATTTCAGTTTGATATATCTAATAACTGATGGACACAGTAATATTTCAGGATTGAAATGAGGTTTATTGTACTAACAGAAAATGCGCAATATGCATTAAACCAAAATTTGACCGGTGCAAAAGTATGGGCACCCTTATCATTTTATTGATTTGAATACTCCTAACTACTTTTTACTGACTTACTGAAGCACAAAATTGGTTTTGTAACCTCAGTGAGCTTTGAACTTCATAGCCAGGTTTATCCAATCATGAGAAAAGGTATTTAAGGTGGCCAATTGCAAGTTGTTCTACTATTTAAATCTCCTCTGAAGAGTGGCATCATGGGCTACTCAAAACAACTCTCAAATGATCTGAAAACAAAGATTGTTCAACATAGTTGTTCAGCGGAAGGATACAAAAAGCTGTCTCAGAGATTTAACTTGTCAGTTTCCACTGTGAGGAACATAGTAAGGAAATGGAAGACCACAGGGACAGTTCTTGTTAAGCCCAGAAGTGGCAGGCCAAGAAAAATATCAGAAAGGCAGAGAAGAAGAATGGTGAGAACAGTCAAGGACAATCCACAGACCACCTCCAAAGAGCTGCAGCATCATCTTGCTGCAGATGGTGTCACTGTGCATCGGTCAACTATACAGCGCACTTTGCACAAATAGAAGCTGTATGGGAGAGTGATGAGAAAGAAGCCGTTTCTGCACGTACGCCACAAATAGAGTTGCCTGAGGTATGAAAAAGCACATTTGGACAAGGCAGCTTCATTTTGGAAACAAAAATTGAGTTGTTTGGTTATAAAAAAAGGCGTTATGCATGGCGTCCAAAAAGAAACAGCATTCCAAGAAAAACACATGCTACCCACTGTAAAATTTGGTGGAGGTTCCATCATGCTTTGGGGCTGTGTGGCCAATGCCGGCATCGGGAATCTTGTTAAAGTTGAGGGTCGCATGGATTCCACTCAGTATCAGCAGATTCTTGAGAATAATGTTCAAGAATCAGTGACGAAGTTGAAGTTACGCCGGGGATGGATATTTCAGCAAGACAATGATCCAAAACACCGCTCCAAATCCTCAGGCATTCATGCAGAGGAACAATTACAATGTTCTGGAATGGCCATCCCAGTCCCCAGACCTGAATATCATTGAACATCTGTGGGATGATTTGAAGCGGGCTGTCCATGCTCGGCGACCATCTAACTTAACTGAACTTGAATTGTTTGTCCAAAATACCTTTATCCAGGATCCAGGAACTGATTAAAAGCTACAGGAAGCGACTAGAGGCTGTTATCTTTGCAAAAGGAGGATGTACTAAATATTAATGTCACTTTTCTGTTGAGGTGCCCATACTTTTGCACCGGTCAAATTTTGGTTTAATGCATATTGCGCATTTTCTGTTAGTACAATAAACCTCATTTCAATCCTGAAATATTACTGTGTCCATCAGTTATTAGATATATCAAACTGAAATGGCTGTTGCAAATACCAAAATATTTAGAACTAAAAATGATTAAGATTAATAGGGGTGCCCAAACTTTTTCATAGGACTGTATAAGATTTATATGTTATAGAGATAGACAAATAAATAGATAAATTTAGATCCATAGATAATTATAGATAATATTTAGGAACATCAATAGATCATTTTATAGATTGATAATTATAATGGTGACTATTCCTGGGGACCCTTCTTCGTTATCTTACCCTCCCAATATGCAAGTTATACCCTATTCTATGGTTGGGGTATAACTTGCTTGCATGGGTAAACCCGTTTAAAGGGGTTGGATGAAATAACAAAGAAGGGAGTAATTTTTCCCCAGGAACAGCGCCACTCTTGTGTTCTGGCTGTGTTTAGTATTGCAACCTAACATACATATATATATATATATATATATATATATATATATATATTTTATTCGAAAGATGGATAAATAAATAGATCCATAGATGATTATAGATAATATTTAGGTACATAGATAATTATTGATAGATAGATAGATAGATAGTTGATACAGTAGGTAGATATATAATAAATAAATAGATAATACAGTAGGTAGTTTGATAGGAAGATAGATAAATAAATAGATAGATATGAGATAGATATTACATAGATAGATAGATAGATAGATAGATAGATAGATAGATAATATTCAAAAAATAAAACATCTGCGACAGCACAAACCTCAGGGGACAATTCCCGCAATGTTCATGGCAGTAATCCAATATCGACAAAGTCAAAAAATATCTCTGCCATCTCTGTAACTTTGCCATGATATCATAGAAAAACAGAGCCAAAAACACGACATACTGATCCTTAGCCTTTGTCAAGTGTATAGTTTTAGATAGATAGATAGATTGATAGACAGATAGATAATATATAGATACATAGATTGATTGATAGACAATGACAGATAGATAGATAGATATAGATAGGATATAGATAGATAGATAGATATAGATAGGATATAGATAGATAGATAGATAGATAGATAGATAGATAGATAGGAGATGTACTATTGGCCTCACAAGCTTAAGACATAGTCATCATCACTTATAATCTTTATCCTTAGTCACAGACAAGGACACAGTTCACATTTCTGTGCTTACTGATCTCTCGGCCGATCACACTTACCTTGGTGATGCCAACTGGCCACTTATCTTCTGGTGTAATGAGAGCGATCACTCCAGCTCCAGCTATAGCAGCCAAACATTGGGTAACAATATAAAATAGTCCTTTGGCCACTGATATTTTTCTGGTACATATCATAGCCATTGCCACTGCGGGGTTCAAGAAAGCTTCACATATGTGTCCAAAGCAATGAATCAATATAGCAATACTCAGTCCAAAGCAGAAGGCTATATGAGTGTCAGAAGGACCCGGTACGTTCATCCCAGCCGTGGATCCTAAACTGATGACCAGAAAAAGGAAAACTGCCAGGAACTCTCCAGCCATGGAGGTCCAGAATTGTCTTGTCCATATTCCCTTGCAGGCCGTCATCTTTCACCCACTGTTGGCAATGGACACTCTGGTGAGCAAATGGATAACACTTGAGGAAGGGGGCTTGGGTTTTACACACAAGCAGCGAAACTGGTTGAACCAGTGGTGACGTTCTGTTGATACAGCCCCTTCCCTTTACACCAGAAACTTCACGCAGTAAATACCTTTTTTTATCTACAGCCTTAAGGAATTTAGATTGTTCTCTTAAGGGAAGGCTTGTGAAAACATGGACAAGAGGGAGCAGAAACTTACTAATAGGGTTGTTGGGTTGTTTCTCTGTTGGTCCCCACCCAGATCACCTTCCAGACTCTCCAGCATTTTACCTAGTCAACATATATCAGTAGTTGTGCGGACGTCATGACCCTATAATGGATTCCTTGTAAGGTAAACTAGAAAAGGCAAACACATATTAATAGCCAATACCAGGGAGTGGTCGTAGTAAATGTCACTTTAATAGAAGACTTGTAATAACTGTGTATGTAACTAACGCAACCAAGATAAAGAAAATCTATAGGAATAGCTTAAAAGTGTAATCTAGTTTTAAATGACGCTCTGCTTTTTCCTTAAAGGGTACATGAGTGTTCATGAAATGTTCAAAAATCAGGGTCCTATGGGGAAAGTCAGTTCTATGACTGTATAAATCTTCATACATGGTGTTCTATCTAATAGTCCCATTATAGCTGCAGCACATTTTATCTTTGTCTCTGAGGCTGTAGGCAGTAAGAAGCAATGTGCCACCATCCCATATTATTACCACTACTGGATTATGTATGTGTAACTCTGCCAGGAGTAACTGTAAAATAGCAAATACCTTAGAATAGCCCAAATAACCATAATATAGGAAATCCAGGAATACTGAATTGCAAATACCGTATTTTTCGGACTATAAGACACACTTTTTTTCCCCAAAATTTCGGAGGAAAATGAGGGTGCGTCTTATAGTCTGAATGTGGGTTTGCAGCATGGCCGCGCTACTGCCACCACTGGTTTTCTTCAGCGGCAGTAGCGCGGCAATCTGCAGGCCCCGGCAGCTAAGACAGTCCCCGGCATCTGCTGTAATAGACCGGCGGATGCCGGGGAGTGTCTTAGCTGCCGGGGCCTGCAGATTGCCGCGCTACTGCCACCGCTGGTTTTCTTCAGCGGCAGGAGCGTGACTATACTGCAGGCCCCAGCAGCTAAGACACTCCCCGGCATCCGCCGGTCTATTACAGCAGATGCCGGGGACTGTCTTAGCTGCCGGGGCCTGCAGATTGCCGCGCTACTGCCACCGCTGGTTTTCTTCAGCGGCAGTAGCGGCCATGCTGCAAATCCACTCCTCCTCCACAGGTCCCGGCAGTCAGTTAGCCCCCCCACCGGCCCCATACCTTTAGTGATGCAGGCCGGCTCCTGCACGGCGAGGCCGCAGGAGCCGACCTGTTCCGATGACACCCGGGAGCCTAATGAAGGCTCCGAGGCTTGTCATAGATATATATTACTATCGCGGCTGGTCTATGACCCTCCGCGATAGTAATGTATAGAATCTCCCATAGACGGCAATACACTTGTATTGCCGTCTATGGGACTTGCAATCAAATGATTGCAGGTTCAAGCCCCCTAGGCAGGGGATATTAAAATAGTAAAAAAACAAACAAAAAAAAAACACAAAAAAAATATAATAAAAAATAAAATAAATAAAAGTTCACCTCCTTTCCCTAGAATACATATAAAAGTATAACATTACTGTGAAACATACACATTAGGTATCCCTGTATATGCAGGCATAATGCAGCTAAAAAGAACGCTGACACAGGAAAAGAGCAAATTATGAGCAAAGTCAAGAACACTGCCTGCTGACTGTGACTAACATCACATTAGCAATAACACAAGCAGCCAGAAGTAGATTTAAGCACACAAAGTAAACTTTTCTTACATTGAAAGTTGTGAGAAGTACAGATTGTTCAGCGCAGTTTCCAGATGTGTGTGTGGAGGCTGTGAGGAGAATCAACCCCTCCCCCTCTATTCACTTATTAAGGCAGAACAGGGCCTCACTCTCCACTCATTGTGAAACATCTTTGCCTTTTTTAATGGTATCAATGGACAGGACTTCCCTAGTAACAGGGATTAAATAGGAAATAAGCTAAAAGGAAGACACCTAGTAGCAGAGACTTTAGAAAGGTTTTCCGACAGAAAGCAGAAAACTTTTTTTTTTAAATAAAATTATATTTTGGTCCAGAATCACATGCTCTAGTAAATGAGACTAAGTTAGAGACCGTTTAATTAAGAATCTGCTGGTTTGTGGGATTATCTATGCAAAACCAGAACTGTAGGTAACTATGGACCATTTCATAAAAAGCGATTAAAATGCTGCAGGTCACTTCCTCCTATAGAGGTCAAGTCCATATGTACTTATACAAGATAGGTCATTAAAGATCTGTGGAGGTCCAACACCCGGCTCCCCTGTGGATCAGCTGTCTGAAGTGGCGGTGACACTCCCTGAGCTTCACAAGCTCATTGTGCACATGGCCTGACAGCAGCTCAATCCCATTCAAGGGGGCTGAACTGGGATACCAAGCGCAGTCACTACACAAATGTAATGGATATGGGATAGGTCATATTTAATAAGTCCCCCCAAAAAACCTTTAAACTGAATTATAGAAAAACCGAGCACCATGCGTTTCTTATACACTGAAAATACCTACACATTGGGGCCCCAACATAACCTAACATTACTCACCTCTATCTAATATCCCGCCCGTTCATCCTAATACTATTGTAAGACTTGTGACGGCAAACAAGTTCTTTATGGAGAATAACAACAGTGATCAATTTTCCAGGCAGTGACTATATATAGTGTTGTAGATTATCCCAGACGTTTCGGTCAACAACCTTGGTGGAAGGAAAAGAAAGCTTTCTACTGCCTGGTGAGTGCTCCGGACGCCATATTGAAATTAAGCAAATTTTATTTCCCCTTTAATAATACTGTAACTAAATTAATGTATTTGACCCTCTAAGTTTGTGTCACTTTTAATGGGATCAGGCTGTTACATGCATACATTCCTTTCATAACATATTAAAGCCTGGACTTGATTTTCACACAGGGAACATTTTTTCCCCTTCACAAATAAATTGTACTGTTTGTAGGAAAAAATATGGACAAGTTTTAAATGTTAATATGATATAATTCACATTCCTGTATGTGCTACTGTATATCGTGTGCTAAGGGGACCTATAGAATATAATAGGCAGCATGTGAATGGGCAGTTCTTATGTTGATGCAAGATCTGAATGAGTTTAACAGGAGAAAATTGTGATGGGTGACTAGATGACTAGGTCAGAACCTCTCCAAAATGACGGGTCTTGTGGAGTGTTCCGAATATTCAGAGGTTAGTATCAAAAGTAGTCAAAGTGCATGCAAACGGAACTGAGGACAGGGTCATGGGTGCCCATGGCTTACTAATACATGTGGGTTACGCAAACCAAGTACTGGTAATTTCAGATCATCTTGTAGCAGTACTCACTGGTAACTTCAGATCTTCTGGTTGTAGTAGTACTCACTGGTAACTTCAGATCTTCTGGTTGTAGTAGTACTCACTGGTAACTTCAGATCTTCTTCTTCTTGTAGCAGTACTCACTGGTAACCTCAGATCTTCTTCTTGTAGCAGCACTCACTGGTAACTTCAGATCTTCTTCTTGTAGTAGTACTCACTGGTAACTTCAGATCTTCTTCTTGTAGTAGTACTCACTGGTAACTTCAGATCTTCTTCTTCTTGTAGCAGTACTCACTGGTAACCTCAGATCTTCTTCTTCTTGTAGTAGTACTCACTGGTAACTTCAGATCTTCTTCTTCTTGTAGCAGTACTCACTGGTAACCTCAGATCTTCTTCTTCTTGTAGCAGCACTCACTGGTAACTTCAGATCTTCTTCTTGTAGTAGTACTCACTGGTAACTTCAGATCTTCTTCTTGTAGTAGTACTCACTGGTAACTTCAGATCTTCTTCTTCTTGTAGCAGTACTCACTGGTAACCTCAGATCTTCTTCTTCTTGTAGCAGTACTCACTGGTAACTTCAGATGTTCTTGTAGTAGTACTCACTGGTAACTTCAGATGTTCTTGTAGTAGTACTCACTGGTAACTTCAGATCTTCTTCTTCTTGTAGCAGTACTCACTGGTAACCTCAGATCTTCTTCTTCTTGTAGCAGTACTCACTGGTAACTTCAGATCTTCTTCTTCTTGTAGCAGTACTCACTGGTAACCTCAGATCTTCTTCTTGTAGCAGCACTCACTGGTAACTTCAGATCTTCTTCTTGTAGTAGTACTCACTGGTAACTTCAGATCTTCTTCTTGTAGTAGTACTCACTGGTAACTTCAGATCTTCTTCTTGTAGTAGTACTCACTGGTAACTTCAGATCTTCTTCTTGTAGTAGTACTCACTGGTAACTTCAGATCTTCTTCTTCTTGTAGCAGTACTCACTGGTAACCTCAGATCTTCTTCTTCTTGTAGCAGTACTCACTGGTAACTTCAGATGTTCTTGTAGTAGTACTCACTGGTAACTTCAGATGTTCTTGTAGTAGTACTCACTGGTAACTTCAGATCTTCTTCTTCTTGTAGCAGTACTCACTGGTAACCTCAGATCTTCTTCTTCTTGTAGCAGTACTCACTGGTAACTTCAGATCTTTTTCTTGTAACAGTACTCACTGGTAACTTCAGATCTTCTTCTTCTTGTAGCAGTACTCACTGGAAACTTCAGATCTTCTTCTTGTAGTAGTACTCACTGGTAACTTCAGGTCTTCTTCTGATTTTCGCAGTACTCACTGGTAACTTCGGGTCTTCTTTGATCTTTCTCGAGATGATCATTTGAACAGTAGTTCTCCGCTTCCTTCCTTATCTTTCAGGTTTGGTTTCCACTTCAAGGCATTTGAAGTCATTTTAGCTGAGCAGCCTACAATTTCCGGCACTACTTTGTATGTTTTTCTTTCTCCAATCAACTTTTTAATAAAAATAAATTTTTCATCAGATCAATTTTTGGATCAAACCATTTGCCCATTCTTTCTGAAAGAAATGAACTATAATGCTCTATAATCAAACTGTGCGACATTTACTACCTTCTACCTTAAATATGGGCCAAAAGT
This sequence comes from Leptodactylus fuscus, assembly GCF_031893055.1. Lineage (NCBI taxonomy): Eukaryota > Metazoa > Chordata > Amphibia > Anura > Leptodactylidae > Leptodactylus > Leptodactylus fuscus. Next base: position 43,097,565 of record NC_134268.1, on the reverse strand, counting down.
GATCCCTGTTATTGCACAGACTGAACGGCTTCACAATGTAACTCCTCACTGCTATTATACTGAACCAGCCCATCAGTCAATAGAATGTCTGTATTATTTGCCCTGGATTTTTCCTCTACATTTACAAGTTGTTTGCTATTCAGAAATATCACTTGTACCCAAACCATTGATTTATTAGGTAAATGATGTTGTACAGCAGGGTTTTGACACTGCCGGTAATGGTTCATAATGTAGTCATTCTGTGACACTTTCTTTGGACTTTTGTCTGGTTTTCTTGACATGTGCGCGGTGTAGGAATCTGAACCGATTATCAGAATTATTCAGTAAAATGATATACAATTTAATGTACTTCTAAGGGAATGGAATATCATGTAGGTCAATTCATTCTAAATGCTTATACATTATATGCTGTTAATGCTCTGTCTGATAAGCTGGATATGTCACACACACGATGGTGTCCATGTCGCAGCTCGATTTTCCTGTGAAAAACAATGGAGTCTGTGACGCAGGAGTAAAGCCAGCCTATAGGCTTTATTATTGGGTACAGGCTCTATTATTGGGTACAACCATGTATAGGAGTTTGTTCCTAATGTTTGTCCCAGGTAAGAGATATGAATTAATAACAATCATGAAGATAATTTAGTAGGATTGCATCATTCTAGATCTATGGCGATCTGTAAAAGAACTATACATGAGGGTAAGACTGGTACACAAAGCAAGGAAGTATCAATGAAGGAGGAAAAGCCAACATTGAACAATGATCATTTACCATAATGCAACATTTTACAGGTGGTGAGGCTTGAAATGCATTCTTTGGTTTCTAAAGGGTTAAATGTCTATTGAACTAGGGCAACACGGTGGCTCAGTGGTTAGCACTGCAGCCTTGCAGCGCTGGAGTCCTGGGTCCAAATACCGCCAGGAACAACATCTGCAAGGAGTTTGTATGTTCTCCCTGTGTTTGCATGGATTTCCTCCCATTCTACAAAGACGTACTGATAGGAAAAAAAAAATCTACATTGTGATCCCTATATGGGGCTCCCAATCTACATTAAAAAACAAACAAAAAACGTCTATTGAACTATGTAAATAAACTTTCCTTGGTATAAGGAGGCCAGAAGGACTTACCATGGTAAAGAAGACACTTAAAAACCATACACAATCCATGAATGTTGGCCATCTAAATATACCGCCTGCGAAGCTAATGTGAAACATGCATTGAGGTGATCTGTACATATATTATGTATTATTATTTCTTCTGTGATTCCTTAAAGAGGACCTTTCATGGTTTGGGGCACAGGCAGTTCTATATACTGCGGGAAAGCCGACAGTGCACTGAATTCAGCGCACTGTCGGCTTTCCAGTAGTATATAGAACTGCCTGTGCCCCAAACCATGAAAGGTCCTCTTTAAGGAATAGTTCCTTTTTTGGTTGGATGTCACTTCATGTTAAAGTTATTGGAGGCGAGGATTAAAAATGTTCATAAGGCTGAGGCCTCATAACGAAACACAGAAAAAAATTTATCATTGCGATTTCACAGTTTTCCTCTGCAGACTTTCTGCCTCTATTACACCTATACAGAAAACGCCAGCGTTTCAGCAGGTATAATCGACAAGCTGTGATTTACAAAAACATGAACTTTTTTTTTTTAAATGCAGCTTTCCCGCTGCAGATTTTCTTTCTGCAATGTGTTCTGGCTAATCCCATCCACTTTGCTGGTATTGTATAAAGCTGCGTTTCTTTGCTGCAGCGTTTCCACTGTGGCAAAAAAGCTGCGTTTTCTGAACTGATATACTACTGTGTATTATTACAGCCACTTTCACCTATTTTCTCCTACTGGTGCTTGTTTGAGGAGTGAGGCTACTGTTATTCAGCTATATATATCATTCATCCATCCATGTGTAAGTGTTTTTTGATTTCAGATTAGAATTGCAGTAGATTAGAATAACAGAACATATAAATTTTATCCTATAGATAGAGTCAACGCTCCAGTGAAATTTATTTGGGTGCGAAAAAAAAATAAAAGGAAGAATTCTTTCTGAAATAGAAGTGTTAATAGTTTATTTTTATCACTTAACAAAAGTAAGAAAAGAGAATTCTAAATCCCATCAATATTTGGTGTGACCTTTGCCCTTTGGAGGAGGAGTCCTGATATGATATGGCCTCCACAAAGCAATGATTTCAACATTATCCAGTCTGTCTTGGATTACATAAAGAGACAGAAGGATTGAAACAAGCCTACATCCACAGACCTGTGCTTAGTTCTCCAAGATGGTGGGGACAACCTCCCTGCCGAGTTCCTTCAAAACCTTTCTGCAAGTACCGAGAAGAACTAAAGGAAGGCAAAGGTCACACCAAATATTGATGGGATTTACATTTCTCTTTTCTTCAATCACTTCATTTTGTTAATTGACAAACTATTAACACTATTTTTGCAGAATCCCCCCCCAACCTCCCTAAAAATTTTGCACAACAATGTAAATCTTATATTATATGAAAGGAACATGATAAAAAAAACAAGAAGATATTTATTATACTGAACACAGACATTTATAAAATGCATCTATGATAAATACAAACTGGTATTTTCAATTGCATTGCACTCATTCTCCAAATACTCAATGATAATATTTCCACCATTATACAAAGGATTCTCCGGACTGGTAAGCCATATATCTATAGAGCTGTCCATGGGTAGCGTGGCTCCTGTCTCCGCATGGCACACTCTCAGCTTCTGTAAGACAAGTAAGGACACTATGGAATATATATATGTACTCATGTAGTTTACCGTCTTTGGCATTTACATGTCAGTGAATGGAAACATTGTACTTCAGCTTCTGGATATAAACATGGCTGTTTCCATTCACTGACAACAGGAAGAAACCAGATGTTCTAGGCGACAACAATGTCTTCACTGAATTTATTTCCACTTACATAATTGAGGAAGTGAGTACAAGGCTGGTTCAATGCGTTGTACTCACTTCCTCAATTATGTGAGTAATTATGTAAGTACGTTGTAACCGTTATATAAGTGTATGGTCATTAATATGATATGATAATAACATTATAACATCACCCAAGTGGGTTCCTCCCCCTGTGGGTAAGCAAAAGCCATTGTAGCTTTTATATAGCAGTGTTTTGTATGTTGTTATGATCTGTCTCATCTACAATTCATAAAGGAGATAATACATCTCCGAAACGCGTTGTGTGTTTTGAGCTTAAAACAAAGACTTTGCCTCTGGAAAGTGCTGGAAATTCTTCACTCCATGACTCCAATGGTTATCTACATTGCCTGGATTTCTTTTTTTTCGTCCTGACGCCGAGACATCCTGCAGCTTCCACATATTGGATTGATACGCGTGGGAAGTAGCTGTGACTTATCACAACTAATCCAGGTGAGCGACAAACCATAACACTGGCAGCAAAGTGATTATATGTCCTTGTGTCTAACTCTATACCTGTATATTGCAGATTCACCTCATTCACTGTCTATGTAATGACATACATGTAGGATGTGTATCCTCATCCTTTCCACTATATTTTATTATCTACTATCCATCACTGTGTCGTACTAACAATATCATGCTAAGTGGCGCTTGGCGTTGTTTCTCTTTTGTCTAAGGCCTGGTTGACATCTGCGTTCAGTATTGCGTTTGGGGAGTCCACTTGGGGACCCCCTGAATGGAATCCTGAACGCATTAAAAAGCAATGAAAGCACATGGACCCCATAGACCAGGGGTCCTCAAACTGCGGCCCGTGGGCCACATGCGGCCCGCCAAGCACTTCTGACTGGCCCCGCCGACAACGTCGGCAGGCGTGCATTTATAATGAAGCACCTGGGGAGCTCGGGCCAGGCCATGGAGCGCACTTCACTTTACCTATTGGAGGGCACCGCTCCCGATGTCTGTGCGACCTGCTCGGCCTCCGGCCCACTGTTTAAAAAGTTTGAGCACCCCTGCCATAGACTATAATGGGGTCCGTGTGTTTTCCACGTGAATCATGCATTGGGGAAAGTGCTGTAAGAAGTCCTTTTCTCTCCGCATGATTGGTGCGGACACCACAAGGAAAACACACAGACCCCATTACAGTCTATGGGGTCCATGTGCTTTCGCTGCTCATTGCTTTTTAATGCGTTTAGTATTCCATACAGGGGATCCACAAGCGGACTTCCCGAACTGAATACCGAATGCAGATGTGATCCAGGCCTTACACTCAATGTACTGTGTGAAGCTTAACCTCTGTCCTCTTCTCCTAAACTTCTGTCTTATGTGAACTAGCCTTGGAGGGTGAGGAGGGACAGGACATGGTTGCTGCCATAGAGGAGAATATATTGCTTTTCTAATGTATTTTTCATGCTCTGTAATTCTGATATAAGAGAAAAGAAGAGCCAGAAAAATCAGCAGATAATTCCCTATAAGACTCCTCGCATCCCCTATTAGTTGTATTACTTGGATTCTGGGTTTTGCGCTCCTTTATCTAACACAGGACAGACAATACACAGTAACATGACATCTACCTTAGCCGAAGCTTTGTTATTGTCATTTTTCAGGCTTGATATAGAAGCTGCATAGTCCACAGCTTTCCCAATACTCCACTTCTTACAGAAGAACATGGGTTTGCTTTTGTCCTTTTCACCCTTGGGCAAGTACACTTGAAAGTAGATCCTTTCCGACTGCAATGTACAAAAAAATAGGAGATTATATGGCAAGCAAAACTGGTTACAGGGGACATGAGCCCCGACCATAAATAACCGAGCCAAAATACTATTCATTTACATATTTAAAGAGATATACTTGGTATACAAAGCTTGGCTCCTGCTGCAAGTATGTGGCACGAAGTACAAATCCTCAATGTGTATTATTAAATCTTGTCCAGAGATTCTTAACCTCTTCCCGCTCTGCGCCATACTATTATGTCACACTGAGTGTATAGTTAATGTTCAGTGCTGTAATAGTATGGCGCTGTAATGATGCGGGGTGCCAGTGGCATTACTGCTGTCCCAAGACTTCCCACTGGAGTCAGAAAATACTCCAGGTGACTAACTCACCATCAACCCCCATGCTTAACCACCGCCCCCAACCACACCACTACCCATCCCCATCCCTTCCCACCCCCACCAGGCCATAGAAAAATTGTCTTGCTGAAACTGGTCCGTGATGGAAAAAGGGTTGGGGACCACTGCCCTATAACGCCTAGGAATCCTAGGTGTGATGTGTTGCAATCCAATATAACTACGGTAGTATCTACAAGTCTAAGACTGTAAGGTTATGTTTACACTGTACTTTGAGTACTGCCTACGGTTTTTATTTCAAGCACAACATACAATACAGCTTTAACACCGACTTACAGCTCACATGCATAGTAAACACGTGTAACAGCTGAATTGCCTAGTAAAATATGCTACTTACTATGGCAAGTAAAAAATGCAGTTATTCATGAAAAGCGCTGTGTGACCTAAGCCTTCATCACTGGGGCAGATTCACTATAAATGAGCGACATTATCTTTCCAAAGGGACATTTTTATGGTTTTATGACCATAAAAATCTACGCCGGTTATGAGCAGGTGTAAATTTCTTAAGAGAAAGGGCCTGCGCCTTGTCAAGAACCTGGTGAATCCTCCGCTGTCACAGGCAGGTCTCATACATTAGAAAAGCCAAAAACATTACACTCAGCAATCTGGAAACTAAAATGTGTATTTTTATTTATCAATAATAAAATTTATGAATTGTTCAGAGAATATTTTAGGGTAGAACAAAATGACCATTCCAAGGGCTTGTTCACATGGAGTAATTTAGCGGTGATTTGGTGGATTCGGTCTCACTCCGTCCTGAATCTGCCTCCCATTGTATTCAAAACAGGACACGGAAAAAATAAGTGTCCGGCTCGATCTTGCCGCAGATTCCATGGCCGACTCACCAGCAGAATCCAGGGTGTAAGACACTCCATTAGGCCAATACATTTACGCCTGAAGAGTGAGTGAAGGCTCTGACATGGGAATGTGCAGAACTTACCACCATGTGAACTTACCCTGGTAAGACAAGTCATCCTTAATCTGTAATCGTTTCTCACGATACTGAAAATTGTAAAAATGTAAGAGGACTATGGCCACTTATGTGAGGTATGTCCGGGGTGCACATTGTATAGTAAGGCTGATAGTTATCTTCTGCTCCAGGGCAAATACAATGAGTAACAAGAGACGCGACATCCGGTCTCTCCACAGACTGGAATATGTAATAATTTCTATCAAGATAAGAGCCATTGTATACATACCACACACAGCACATAGTCTACATGATATCAGGTGCAGGGGACAAAGAGGGAGAATGAATGTGTCATAAATCAACAACTGCTGCAAGAGCTTACTGTCTGAATGAATGTCTAAATAGAGAATTTTGTCTTAGTAATTTACATGTATGTTGTGGCAATACATTTACAACAGGGTCACCCGGCACCAAATTTATTAATCACTTTTCAACACATTTTTTTTTTTTTTTTTTATAATGTAAATTGTGAGCTCCATATAGGGATCACAATGTACATTTTTTTTCTTCCTATCAGTATGTCTTTGTAGAATGGGAGAAATCCACAGAAACACAGGTAGAACATACAAACTCCTGGCAGATGTTGTTCCTGGCGGGATTTGAACACAGGACTCCAGCACTGCAAAGCTGCAGCGCTAACCACTAAGCCACATTGTTTCCCCAACACATGTAATATTTGCACATAACATGGACATAAATGGAAAGATGCATGGCTTCAATGGCAGCACTGTGCATCCAAAGATTTGCCAAGATTTGGTGCATGATTATGGTGTAAACCAAGCCAGAATAGGTGTGAAGTTACCTTAGAGCAGGGGTGCTCACACTTTTTCAGCATGTGAGCTACTTTATAACATGACCAAGTCCAAAAATCTACTACCCACTTCTTGTGGGCGGGGCGTGTCTGTGGGCGGGGCCGGGCAGAGCGGGAGAGCAGGAGACAGCAGCTTTCTGTGGCCGCCCAGGGACACCCGGTTTCTGCTTGTTCACAGCGCAGGCTGAGAGTTATCTCCGGACACTGGCAGGCTGGGGCTGCGGCAGCCGTGCCTGCCAGTGTCCGTAGATGACTCTCAGCCTGCACTGTGAAGAAGCAGCACCCCGGCCCCCTTCATCCCTAAGAGTGGGGAGCGCGTCATCCCCCGGAGCTGCTGCTGCTTGGCCTGCAAGTGTCCGGAGTGCTTGTTCACAGCGCAGGCTGAGAGTCGACTCTCAGCCTGCACTGTGAACAAGCACACACCGGGGATCCCTGGCTGCATCCCGCGATCAACCCATACGTCCATTGCGATCGACCGGTAGATCGCGATCGACGTATTGGGCACCCCTGCCTTAGAGAGTCTAAAATCACATCAGACACTTTGATAAATCTGGCGCGGTTTAAGATGGGCTAGTCCAGGGGTCAGCAACCATCAAGACTCCAGCTACTGTGAAACTACAGCTCCCAACATGTTCTATTCATTTTCATGGGCGTTCCAAGAACAGCAGAACAAGTATGCATGCTGGGAGTTGTAGTTTTACAACAGCTCTAGTGCCACAGGTTGCCTACCTTTCCTTTAGTGTAAGGGTTTGCTCACACAGCGAAATTTGTGCAAGCTGAAAAATTCAGCTTTAGGAATTTGAAGCTGAAATTTTCTGCTTAAATAAGTTCTGCTGTGGAATCTGCCACAGAGCCTGCAAATTCTGCACCAGCCAGGTGGAATTCTTCAACCTCCCATTCACTTCAATGGGAGTTATCAGACAGAAACCACCTGAAGATTGAGCGCGATGCTTAGTTTTTCTGGTAACTGAAAAAAAAATGAACGGCTAACTCTCAGGGAAATGAATGACAGATTTCAGGAAAGTATTTTTAATCTTAAGAGGCATTAACCCCTGCCTGACATCCACCGTAATAGTACTGTGCAGCCATCATAGTTACCAGGTCTCCACTGTAATGTACATCACAGACCCGGAACTAATGCCCACGATCAGCGTTCACTCCGATTTCAGGCTGATTGCAGTGTGGTCCCCTCAAAAAAAAAAAAAAAAAAAAAATTCAGGGCTCAACCTGCCAATCAAATGGTACGGCTTAACCACTTCCGGACCACCCATAGACTATAAACGTCCAGGAAGTGGTTGCCCCCTTGAGTGGCTGGCTGCCTGATACAGTGCTCCAAGCTGGGAGCAATCTCTATCTTTCCTTTTTCACTCTTTTTCTCTGTATCTTCAAGAAACCGGTAACTAAGCAGACTAGCACTATGAATTAGCAACTATAAATCTAATGGAAGACCCTGTGGAGTATTTTGTTCCTTTTGTATCTATTGTTAAAGCATGGACAATGACTCTGTCCTGTGCACATGTGCCTGTTACCATCCCCCCAGGAGCTAAGCATGGACAGCATATCTCACCATGTGGCATGGAGGAAAACCTACAAGGAAGTGTGGACTTCTTCTTTTCAAGGAGATGATTTTTGGTGTCTATTGCTGATGTGTGAAGATGCCTACAGCTGACTGGTATTTCTTTCTATTACTGTGGACACGTGGGACTCTGTTACAGCCTGGGAACCATCACCCACCTACCCATGTGTTTATGGAAGCTTGGCAAGAGAGCAGCACCCTGTCTACCTGGATGGCTGCAGACCTCTCTGGGCAGTAGAACACAGTGGTAAGAAGAAAGGAGGAGGAGGAGGGCTGTGATGAAGGACATTTGGGGCATATTTTGTGGTTAATGGACAATAGTGCTGATGCAAGATACCAAACTATCAGCTGTGAGCAGGAGATCTCACCACCTACCAAAGGAACTGCTACATGTTATCGTGATAGCTGCATATGTCCCCCACCTTTGCAAAAACGTTTCTGGCTGTTATATCTACATGCTGTGACCCCCCTCCTCATGTCCTCCAACCACATTCGGCTGTATTATTAACATCACTTCACACAGAGAACTAAATGATCTTGCAGTGTGTCTGTGTTCCTTTCTTTTTTAGTTGCTATAATTCCTAGTATTTCTCTATCTGCCATGAGCTTGTATGTGTTTTTTCTCTCTTGTTTATACTACTGTACCATCTATGAAACTGTATCACTGAAATTTCCCTATTGTGGGACTATTAAAGGAATATCTTATCTTATCTTAACACAGCAGCTGCACGGAGATCGTGCAGCTGCTGAAGCTGGGAGCCGAATGTAACTTCAGCCGGAGTTCCAAGAGAAAAGGCAGGGAAGGTTTATTCCCTTCCCTGCTATCTCGATCGCTGTGTATACAGCACTCAATGAGCGCTGTATACACGGCTATGGGCGCCGCCATGATGGGGCCACTCTCTGACCCGGTGGTCACGTGATCCACCGGCCTCAGTGTCTTACAAGAGTTGCTAGGTCCTACAGGACCCAGATCAGCTCTGTATACTGTGTATACAGCGTGCAGGAGGCTGGATTCCTCCTGCAACTGAGGCTAAATGTACCAGCCCCAGTTATAGGAGAAATCAGCCTCCCTAACAAAAAAAAAAGTGATCAGATGTCCCCAAAGATCTCTTATGACACAATCTGGAAAAAAAAATGTAATAAAAAAGTTAATAAAAAAATGAAAATAAAATTATTAAAATAAATAAAATAATCCGCTAATAAAACGCCGTTATTAAAGGTTATAGCCTCACCCCCAACGACACCATACAAAATAAAAATTACCGTAACAGAGAGGAAAAACTATTTTATAAAGTTTTTCAGTAGCACTTTGTGTTATTAAATAATAAAAAAAAAAATTAAAAAAAAAAAAGTGGAAACCAGGCACAATTTCCCTCCTATTTTGTTTATATTTTCCCGGATTTAAAAAAAATGAAAACACATTCGAAAATAAAAACATAAAAGCAAAGCCATATGTGTCCCCGAAAAAAGATGCCAAAATTACCGTATTTTTCGGACTATAAGACGCACTTTTTTCCCCAAAAATTTCGGAGGAAAATGAGGGTGCGTCTTATAGTCTGAATGTGGGTTTGCAGCATGGCCGCGCTTCTGCCACCGCTGGTTTTCTTCAGCGGCAGTAGCGCGGCAATCCGCAGGCCCCGGCAGCTAAGACACTCCCCGGCATCTGCTGTAATAGACCGGCGGATGCCGGGGAGTGTCTTAGCTGCCGGGGCCTGCAGATTGCCGCGCTACTGCCACCGCTGGTTTTCTTCAGCGGCAGGAGCGTGACAATCTGCAGGCCCCGGCAGCTAAGACACTCCCCGGCATCCGCCGGTCTATTACAGCAGATGCCGGGGACTGTCGTAGCTGCCGGGGCCTGCAGATTGCCGCGCTACTGCCGCTGAAGAAAACCAGCGGTGACAGTAGCGCGGCCATGCTGCAAACCCACTCCTCCTCCACAGGTCCCGGCAGTCAGTTAGCCCCCCCCCCCCACCGGCCCCATACCTTTAGTGATGCAGGCCGGCTCCTGCACGGCGAGGCCGCAGGAGCCGACCTGTTCCGATGACAGCCGGGAGCCTAATGAAGGCTCCCAGGCCTGTCATAGATATATATTACTATCGCGGCTGGTCTATGACCCTCCGCGATAGTAATGTATAGAATCTCCCATAGACGGCAATACACTTGTATTGCCGTCTATGGGAGTTGCAATCAAATGATTGCAGGTTCAAGCCCCCTCGGCGGGGGATATTAAAATAGTAAAAAAAAAAAAAAAAAAACCCACTTAAAAAAAATATAATAAAAAATAAAATAAATAAAAGTTCACCTCCTTTCCCTAGAATACATATAAAAGTATAACATTACTGTGAAACATATACATTAGGTATCCCTGTGTCTGAAAATTCCCTGTCTACTAATATTTTTATGTACAGTGAACGTCAAAATCAAAAGTGCTAAACTGCTGGGTTTTTCTCTCTGTTTTGCCTCTGAATTAAATAAAAGGTGATCTAAGCAATAAACATTTCCCAAAATGGTATATCTAAAAAAGTACACCTGGCCCCACAAAAAAAACGCCCTATACATCCCCGTACAGCTGCAGGGTCACCTGTCAATGTGGCCTTGCAGCTGTTCCAAAACTACAACTCCCATATATTAAATATTTTACCATTTTTTGCCTGAAAATTTTTTTTCCCTATTTTTCTCCTCTAAAACCTGGGTGCGTCTTATAGTCCAGTGCGTCTTATAGTCCGAAAAATACGGTAGTTGAATGAGACATACGAGAAAAATGTTACAGCCCTCAAAACTGCACATACAAATAAACCCGAAAATGTGTCTGGTCCTGGACCACAAATTGGCCCGGTACTGAAGTGGTTAAACATAATATGACACTACTGCAATATGCTAGAAAAATCCCTGCAATTCCCAGCACAGCCACTGGGAGGCCACACAGTCTCACACATTCTGGTGCAGGATGGAGTGTGGTGATGGGTGCTGGCTCTCTTTTTCTTGCACTAATCACACATGTCAGCGCAGGTCTTAAATAAATAATAATAATAAACTTTATTTATATAGCACCAACATATTCTGTAGCACTTTACAAATCAGAGGATGACATCCCTCTTTTGGCTGCTCCTTGTGAAACAGAAGTCCGATGAGACTGGCAGGTGCTATGTACACTGTGTAGTTTCTTGCAATGAGGGGCATTGTGTTGCTGGCGCACTAAGAGTACATGCACAGGTATTGTGTACAATGCTATGGATTTCGAATGTTGATTTGAACACAGCAAATCTTGTATTATGTTACCAGGTCCTCTTTAAATTTAATGGAAGCCTTTGGAGAGGCCCTTGGACCAATATAAAGTGTGCAAACCTGAATTAGCCCGTGAGCCCATTCCGGATACGCCAGCACTTTATAACAGTGAGGGAGACAACCTGTCTCCATTATAGTCCAACTGTTGTAGTATAAATGGAAGCCATGATGCTAAAGTGAACAGAGGCTAAAACAAAGAAAACAGTGCTATGGAGAGCGTCTTACCTGCGTTATAGATTTATCCCCCAGCGCATGTAACTTCAGCTTCATTAATGCCACCTTCGCTGCAGTCTCGGCATTTTTTGCCCCTCTACGCACTTTACTCGGAGGAGCAGACTTTTTGGAATCTAAAAATCACATCAGTGTTATATAGTAAAAAGTTGCTGACAATTTATCTGCTGCTCCGACCCTTCAGGTGAAGCAAAAAAATAAATAAAAAATGACATACATATAAAGTAGAATTCCCACAGATATGGGATCTTTGGCAGCCATGTAAATCAAAACTCACTTGCCCTTAATACATTAAAAATTTTGACAGGTTGGGTGCCTGACCTAAATGTCAAAACTGAACCTAAAGGAGCTGTTCGGTGTCAATGAAAACTCGACTAAAGGTAGGGGAGGGGTTAAACAACAGATAGCATTACTTACCCCTCCCCGCTGTCACAGCACTAAGTCTCTGCTGCCACCTGCTGGTGTTTGTTAGCAGCAACGTCACATTGTCACCATCACTGGTCTCAGCAGTCCAGCACTAAGACTAGTTACTGGCTACAGCAGCTGATCTGCAGGGGTCCCAGCTGTCTAATACCGAATGCCTATACTGTGCACCGTCCATCAATTTTTGAAACTGGGAAACTCCTTTAAGACAACTGTCCTATACCTTGTACCAATACTGGTTAGCTATCTTGGTCTCCAACCTGTAACCACATGTGATAAGTGTGTGCTAGGAGTTGTAGTATTGTCCCTACATTACGGTGATCCTCCGCCATTCCCCTAATGCATAGCATCACTGAATATGGTGCCGCTATATAAATGACTGGAAATAAAGGAGAACTCCGACATACCCACAATCTCTTTGACCAGCTGTTGGGTTGCAGACATCCGCGGCTTTGGAGTCTCCAGTTTCTCACATTCATGGTCTGGTTGGTGACGATGCCTGGATAGGACAGAATACACCATATAGAACAATGTAGTTTTAAAGGGGTTGTCCCATCACAAGGATCCTATCTATACTGCTAGTTTATGTGGATTTAAGACTTTTCCTAAATGCAATGCTTTATCAAAATTGCTTTGTTTGGCCGCTTGTCAAGTGATGTCACTGCCTGCTCTCAGGGGGGAGGGAGGGGCTGGGAGCAGCTCTGAGCTGTGTGTGTCTGATAAGTAGCGGAGCTTCTCAGCTCAGTGAGAGCTCCGGGATTTCTGAGCTCTTATCAGTCGGTTTTACTGAATTTGGCTGATAAGGGCTGAGATAGGGAGTCCGTTACCTCTGTATGTAATGCAAACTGACTCAAATCCAGCTCTGCTACATCAGCTTCACGCTGTGGTAATTCATTTACAACCAATCCCCTGCAAGTGAAACCCCGCCCACCTATGTGCCGAGAAAAGCAGGAAGTGAAGAGAGCACAACAGCCTGCAGGTTAGTGAACAAGCGTCATGGGAATACCCCTTTAAGGGTCATGCGGAGTCACATAAATATGATCAAACAAACCTCAAGCAGAAATGTTTGTTGCAGAAAGGACATAAAACCTCCACCAATTCCTTCCCGCTGCAGCCTGTGTAAGAACAAGGGTACTGTGTGCTGCCTTCAGACTGTCCACCGCCGCTGCCTGTAGTCACCTGTAGAAATACACCGCTATACATATAATGACATACTACACAGTCCAGACTGTAGCCTCTAATTCACAACCACCACCATATGTGCTCCAGGAGGCTCGGCTAGTAAACGGACGGCTGTAAATCACCCTGAACATATCCCAGACACTGGCTGCTACCCCGCAGCATGAGGAGGGGTACACATTACATAACACCACGGGAAGGGGAGTCACTTAAAGAACTTAATGGAGTTATAGTGGTAAAATTATAGTAGTAATGGGAATTACCACTGTATATTTGTCATTTAGGAATATGGTAACAACATATGTGTAAGCGGCAATAATTGTTGTAAATGGTCACCAAAGGGAAGGGACAAATACAATGAATATATAGTGGAACAGATGAGGACTTAAACATAACAAATAAAATATGAGTAATTGCATGCTTAACAATAGTATTACATTATAGATGCAAATACTGCCCCCTGCTGGGTATTCCAGAATGAAGCACAAGTAGATCTTTTCATTTCCCACCATAAGTTTGCTGTTCTAATTGAAAGAAAAAAATCTTCACTTACCTCGGGGCAGCCATGGGAATCTCTGCTCCGATGTGTGAGGCTTTATGGGGGGAAAAAAATGGCATTTTAAAAGGTTTTCATATAATGTATGGGTCAATGCAATAGAACATGGAAAAATGCTGAGACTGATCCGGGTAAGCTGGGATACCACAATGGCACTTCACTGTATGTAGGGTCGTTCACATGGTACTTAACTGTAACATATTATTGGATTATGGGAAGTAATGGCTTCCTTGCTTAGGCTCCATGCGCTATTTACGGGTTTCCTGCGGCTGCTTTTCCATCACTGTTCTAGTCCAACCTATTGCACCTAGTAAAATGAGACTTGTTGTAGGTGGGACTGGCAAGACTGACACAATTACCATAAGTGTTCTTAGCACAGGCGGTGCCAGGAATGACAACAATGAAAACAACTTTTATCTGGTTGCAAGCACCCCAAGGGAGATCCCAATATCTGCAAATGCTCCAAATCTTGTGAGTGCACCTTGTCCAATGCTGCCCCCTGGTCTTCACTGGTGGATCCAAGGTCCTGTGATGTCACTGCTGGATGTGGGATCATCCTCGGGATATTTGTGACCTTATTAGTTTATTGTAGAACAGTTTTTTTTCTCCACAATGCTAATTCTGAAGTTATAAAGGTATGTCTGCACATGTCCCCCCCCCCCCAACAGTCATGGTAACAGCTCTGCTACTATTCAAGTGCATAGTAGAAAATTCTAAGTAGAAAATTCTAAACCACTTGAGCAGATTTATCCAACCTAGTACAAATGACAGTGAAATAGTTGTTCCAATTGGGGTCCCGTGTGCCTTACCCTTCGTTCACATCTGCGTTGGTATTCCATCTGGGGGAGTCCACATGAGACACCCCCCCCCCGAATGGAATACCAAACACAATTGCAATCGGTGTACAGTGAAAGCACACGGACCCCATAGACTATAATGGGGTCTGTGTTCTTGCCACACTCTGCCAGCACGAAACACGCAGACAGGAAAGTAGTTGGTGAACAACCGTACTTTCCTGTCCGCATGTTCCCTGCAGAGATCTGGCAGCAAGCACATGGACCCCATTATAGTCTACGGGGTCCTTGTGCTTTAAATGCAGAGTGCTTGCAATTGTGTTTGATATTCTGTTTGGGGGGGGTCCTCATGTGGACTCCCCCGGACGGAATACAAACGCTGATGTGAACGAGGCCTTACACTGACTGGTATAACAGACTCACTTTCCACCCTGTATTCAGAAATTTCACTCACCAAAACACTCTTGAGCAGCCGTCGCACACAAAGGGGAGGAAATCTATTAAAAAACAAATTAAAATAGTCACATATCTAATTACAAAAATGATTGTGGTTCCCATAAAAACAGACAACAGTTTCAACTTTACCATAAGAAGTAATCAAACTTTGTAAGACTCAGATCACATTGTGCTTGGGGTGTACAGATGTAGATGGGTTAACCCAAACTTCTGCAATTGGTTAAACTGCTGCAGCCTGATATCTTATTGAAAACAATGTAGAACTACACACAGAAGGTAAGACTCAGTTCACATCTGCATTATATAATCTGGTTTTCTGTTCTGTTGTAGGAAGGGAAGACCGGATTAAAGAGTGGAGATACATCCATCTACTGACGCTGGCTTCACACCAGCGTTCAATCTCCGTTCTGACGTTTCCGTCTTTTGCATGCAGAAGACGGAAACCTGTTGGACCGGGTCCGGCCATGAGCGCTGGTGAGCATTTTATGCTCTCTGAGGCGAAACCGTTTTTTTTTTTACATCAGACACAGAGTACTGCATGTCCGACTCTGTGTCCGGTTAAAAAAAAAACGGTTTCACCACAGAGAGCATAAAACGCTCACCAGCGCTCACGGCCGGACACTTTTCAAACCCATTCAAATGAATGGGTTTGAAACATGACTGCAGGTTTCCGTCTCATGCCCAGTTTCGGGCAGGAAACAGAAACCTGCAGAACGGAGACCGGGCGTAGATGTGAACGAGCCCTGACAGACAAAATCAGATCCCCGAGACCACATTGACTATATTGGGGTCTGCCAAATGTCTGTTATTTTTGCAGGACTATTCTGTCTGCAATTTTATGATGGACTCTGTGACAGAGGCTCCTAATGTAGATGTGAACGCGGCCAAAGCTTCCACTGACCCTGCACCATCAATTGTGAATGTAAATTAGGGATCGGATTACTAACCCAAACCATTATACACAATTCTGATCTGCTCCAGTGCCTGAAAAATAAGCCCAAACCCTTTGTCTGAGAAGATGATAAAATAAATAAGACCCTGTCTTATTTTCAGAAAAACACAATAGTATATATGGCAACTATACACTAAAAATATATTACCAGTACAGATATCCATCTATGTGTGTGCATATATTTTATATATGGCTGCTATACAATACACATGTATCATCAGTACAAATAACTAGATGTGTATACATAGTATATATGATAGGTATATATTACACAAGTATCTGCTGTATAGAGAACTATGTGTATATATAATATACATGACAGCTATACACTACACATGTATCAGCAGTACAGATAACTGTGTATATATACTATAACAGCTATACAATACACATGTATCACTAGTACAGATATCTATGTGTGTATATATAGTATAAATGACAGCTATACAGTACACATGTATCCCCTATACAGATATCCATATGTGTATACATAGTATATATACAGTACATATATATCCCCTCAGATCAGTTACCCAGCTGTCCGCAGTGCTCCACATCACAGTGCTGCCCGATCTCCAGCTCCGCCATGCTATCTGTCGTGTGATGGATGTGTAGACAGCGCTCAGCACACACCGGCTTGTTTTCCACTTGTCAGTCTGAGACGCTGCTTCATGACGTCATCATTGGGCGATCTTAGGACAGGTCTATCAGCTCCACATACACAGTCTGAGATCAGAGGCGGAGGAGGGCTTCCCCTAGTGGCTGGACGGCGGTAGTAAAGAGAATCTATGTGGTAGCAGGACTCTGGTAGTGAGTTATAGCAGCAGTACAGTCAGTATATAGCCTGCTGTATATGGCAGCAATGAATCCAGCCTGAGAGATCTCCATAGTCATTGCTTTTGTTTCTATATCATAACTTAAAACAGACTATAGACTGAAGGGGCCCAGCATCAGTTTCCCCATAAATAATCCATTTCTATTTGGCTAATCTCCCCTGTACACTTGTACCTATATACAGGTCTGTAAATAACAGTCACTTATGGTACACATATAGCTACACTGCAATAATAATGCTAGCCTTTGCCCGAATAGTAGATCATAAGGCTGTGATCTTCCATTAGATAAGTGCCTATGGGGAGATCTGTAGGAACAGTACATGCTGTTCATGGTCAGGGGTATATTAGAGACATACTTACCTATAGTCAGAATAAAGACTGGCCCATTTTTGGGTGCGACACATCCCTTTTCATAATGTAGACAGGCCAGATTTATTACTGAGTCTCTGCCAGATTCATGGTGTAGAAAAGTCGCAGACCTCAGATTTACAACCTTCTAAATGCAACTTTTAACAAAAAATTGTCACAACTGGCGTTTTTGCGCCCCCCCCCCCCCCCCCCAGCACCACTTTCAGGCAAGCGAAAGGAATGCAAGAGTTGAGCTATTATTATTATTGTTTATTTCTATAGCACCATTAATTCCAGGGTGCGTTACATTTGGAGGTTACATACAATACACAGAATATACAGGTAGATATAATACTAACAATGACAGACTGGCACAGTGGGGTTGAGGGCCCTGCCCGCAAGGGCTTACAATCTATGGGGGAAGGGGGATAGAGACAGAAGGAGAGGGGGAGACTGTACAGATGGCAGTGAGGTGATAGTGTTATTGGAGGTTGTAGGCCTTCCTGAATAGGGGAGTCTTCAGGGCCTTCTTAAATCCTGTGATTGTGGGGGTCAGTCTTATGTGTCGTGGTAAGGAGTTCCAGAGTATGGGAGATGCACGGGAGAAATCTTGCAAGCGGTTGTGTGAGGAGCGGATGAGAGCAGAGCGGAGTAGGAGGTCACTGGAGGATCTGAGGTTACGTGTGGACAGGTAGCGGGAGATTAGTTCAGAGATATATGGAGGGGACAGGTTGTGGATGGCTTTGTATGTTAGCGTTAGTAGCTTGAACTCAATTCGCTGGGCTATAGGTAGCCAGTGGAGGGACTGACAGAGGGGAGCAGCCGATGAGGATCGGGGGGTGAGGTGGATTAAGTGAGCAGCGCAGTTTAAGGTGGACTGGAGGGGGGCGAGGGTGTTTGCTAGTTGTCCATGGAGAAGGGTGTTGCAGTAGTCTAGGCGGGAGATTATGAGAGCCTGGACGAGCATTTTAGTAGTTTCAGGGGTGAGGAAGGAGCGGATTCGGTGGATGTTCTTGAGTTGGAGGCAGCAGTAAGACATCACCACTCCACTACATGTAATATCATTCACTCTACTGGCACAAGTGATCAATGAGATCTATAAAGGATCTTCTTAGTAAGGCTGCTGGTGATCTAGCCCCTTTACATATACAGTATGGCGGCATTAATTAGGTGGGCAATCTGATGCCATTGTTTTTGGGACTGTAATAGAAAGAGGTGACACAAACACCAAGGTTATCAATGTGCCCTTATAGGAACTCAATTAATTTTTTAGAAATTAAGGATTTCAACACTCAAAAGTGAGGTAAAATAGATAACAAAAGGATCAACGCTGTTCTATCCCTTATCAGGGCTCAGCAGTGGGTGCACTTTGAGTATCTGACAGACTGCTCGATTAGGCCACCATCATTGAAGAGAAAAATGGACTGACATCACCACTCCAGCCATTGCTGCTAGATAGCAGAGGTGGTCTGAAGTCTAAGCGAGGGGCTGTAATCATTGAGGAGACATATTTAGCTATATCTGACAAATGGAGCAAGATAGATAAAGCAATGTATTGGATAAAACATGTCCGATACAACTTTAAATATGATCCTGGAGATGGAAATACCCCTTTAATGTATACATTCTTTTGTAATTTCTCTTTAGTCTTCACTTCAGATCTCTCCGCATCCAGTAGCCAACATTTCCCCACGTGACACAGCTGACTGGTCAAGTCAGGGCACCTCTGTGACTCAGGAGCCACGTAACCAGCCGCCATAGTAAATTCTGCCATACTGATAAGAACTGTGCCCATTAACCACTCAGCCCATAATCGGGCATCATCAGACTTGGTCATCATGACCTGTCTCCCCAATCACTTCTCAGCTTATTGTTGAGCCCTGACAGAGACACAACTTGTAGCTCTTGGGCCTCAATGCTAATCTGTAATGGGGTCCCTATGTAATATGTATCATTTACGATATTGATGTATTTTATGTGGCCAATGAACCTTTACACCATGACCCATGCTTCATCTCCTGCACTCTATGCACTCTGTGCAGAAACTCAGATCCAGAGAGAGGAGCCAGTGCAGATTTTAGTTGAAATTCATGCCAGCTTCTTGCATACATTCGAGTAATATTGCAGAGCTGTGAGTAAATATACATTTTTGATTAATAATGTACGGTAATTTAGATAGTAGGAGGGTGTTTAGATTAGTGTAGAGTTCTATAGTTATCCCGGACAACCCCTTTAAGTTTCCATATTTTTCTACTTGCTGAATGCTGGACATAGTTTGTGCCTTTGTTGCCTGTTCAAGGGCCAGGACTGGGTAAGAGTTACCCCATACATCCATATATTAAGTGCATATCATTTGAAAAAATCCTAAATAAAATTAATTAGCAAAGGATGACTGTAATGTCTTCTGCGGAATTATGTTAAATTAAAATGGCCACCATCCTGTTACTATCAGGACAGAACTTATTTAATAGAGGTCATGTGATAGAATGGTTGTGTGCGGACTAGTCTACAGTAATGGCTATTTATTGTCCATCCTGACTCCCTGTAGCCTCCTATACACAGCCTGACAGAAGCGGATTAGCAGAATGAGCTATAGGCAAAGTTCTCACAGCTGACATGACAATTCATCGGAGACAGAATCTCTGGAATGAAAACTATTAAAAGTCACATCTGGAAATGGGCAAACCTCCCAAGATTTGTGTATTACTAAATTGGGTGTATTGGAATTTACTGTTAAAGCTTTAGTCATTTCTAACATATATTTCAGAAGGTTACTAAGAAGTTCCCTCCGTCTTTGTCTGTGTTTTCAATTTTTTGTCTGTGAATCAAGATGGCGGGCAGGACTCTGCGTGAACCTGAAGTGGCAGAGCCGATTGCGCATGCGCTAGCAGGAAACATGCGGAGGCAGGAAACAGAAGCAGGGGGTGTGATGAATACCACACATAGGCGGCATGCGCGGGATGACAAGGCTGGCAATGCCCCCTGTGCTTTCTGAGCATCATTTACGTAAATGGAAAAATGGTGACAAGGACATAGAAAATTAAGGTAGGAGATGAGTAGCCTTGATAAAGGTCATTCCAACGTAGTGTCGGTTGAAAACCGATATATACAATATAATGTCAGGAGGGTGGTGTCAGGCAGGGGGTGTGAGCTCAGGATCACACCCCTTGTCTGCTGTATGAGACTGTAATGTATTGCAGAAGGAATCTTACAGCTTATCTTGCTTTCTCTAAAAAAAAATAAATTTTTTTGTCTCAACCCCATCTCAGTTTTTGTCGGTATAATTAAAGGGGTTGTATGGTGTAAAAGTCAGAAGGATCACGAGGCCCTGCATTCACAGTCTTTATTTATAATGAAAATCAAGATCCAGCGAGCTTTTTCCCTTCTGCTCATGACAGTACAGAGCCTAAATAGCATTGGACGAAGAGAAGTATGGGAAAATCCAGCACTTCCCCTCGTCCATTGTTCTTCTCAGCCAGTGGAGACCATCCGTGCACTTCTTGCCAGGATCCAATGATCACACCACGTTCATTGGTACGGACTGTATACATACCATTTACGCTGACAGACGGGTTAGGCTGTTTGCTACTCTGTTCAGTATTGCCTAAATAGCATTGATTGCTCAGGAATGGTCGGGGCTAGAGAAAAATTTCCAACTGTGCCAGAATCAGTGAAGCAGCGCTTATTAAATGATGCAAAGAGCTGTCAGGTATTAAATTATTATGGCTGCTGTCACGTATTTAAATATGTCAGACGCTCAGGAGCAGAGTGGTCACCGTAATCTACAGCAAAGACCTAGAGTTAGTGCCTGCATACAAAAGCATTTCAATATGAGCAGGCAATACTCAACAGAAATAGTTGGCAGGGATTGTTCACAACATATGCATGGCGTGGGGGAACAATGTTCAGCTTAATAAAAGGAATATGTTTAACCCTTTATGTTCTATGCTCTTCAAACTGCCTTATCAACACCCACCACCTCCACCATGGAGATGCGAGAGGTGAATGTGACTCTACAGGCCTGTGAAGCGGAAGCGGCGCTCACTTGTACATAGCAACTACTTCAAAGAGCTGATCCTCAGGGATACTGAGCCCCAGATCCCCTCTGATCTAATATTGATGACCTATCCTAAGGTAACAAATGGCATCCATCATTGATGAAATCAATTGTTCATACATAAAAGAGGATCCCCGGTACGCGCGTGGAGGCTTATGATACTGCTCATAAGGTGTAAACAGAACTGAACAATGGCGCTTTGAGTAAATGGGGCTTTACATATATTAGTGACTTGCAATTCCATTGAATTCATTGTTTATTTCCTATGCGGTATAATAATTAGCATTCATATTTCCAGCTTGCCATTCTCGGCTCTGCCATTTATGCCATACGATTTAACGCTTAGACACAAAAGCTTATTTGTTTCAAGTTAGCGGCTATCGGATGAATAACCTACTAGAAAACATTGGCAGTGTCACCGTCTCAGGGGATTGGGTTTCACATAGTGTAAAATTCCTAAGTGCTGTCAAAAGGAAGATAAGCACTCAGTGGGAGAAGGAGGATAAAAACAACTCGAAAATCAAATTAGTGTCTCCAAAGACAAATGCCTTGTGAATTACATTACAATTGCTGCAAATTATGCGCTATGATGAACACAAGGGGCTTCACGCTGATGCAGAAGTGCATGTATTTTTACTGGCAGCAAGGTTCAGCCGCACTGATACAATGGGTTTGTGGAGGCAGTGAATAGAGGTTGCATCATTGTGGCTGAATTACAGCTTTAGGAATGTGGTTGTGTCGGCTCGGAAAGAAATGATGAAAGGGAGAAGCTGATGAATCTCCAAACCACGAAGCCATTCCAGATTTATAAAGCTTTTATCTATTCGGAAATTTCTAAAAATACATAGAGGGAAATTTACTAAGCCATACATGCTAGCTTTCGGGGGTAGATGGGTGTAAATGTGGCGCATCTTTGATGCACAGCTTTCCTGAGCCAAAGGTGAGTCACATAGTTCCTTTTGCGCCCCACTTACGACTTTATCTAAAGTGGGGCAGCCTATCAAATTTACTACAACTGACACCAGAGTAAAACCTGAAATCTATGCCAGTTTCAATATTGATGCATGAGGGCACCTTAATTCTTAAGAGGCTAGAACTTCTTAGCAGTTCAGGCAGGGAATGGATTAAGACTGACATACAGTCTTAAAGGGGTTGTCTATGCAAAATTAGGCAACCCCTTTAACTTTTCAACCAGCTGGGGGCATGACATTTTTTTAAAAGAATGCCTACTCACCTGCCCCCAATGCTCCGCTGTCCTCCCGCGCGTCCCGGTTCTTCTGCTCCAACGGCTCCTCCTGGGTGTCTTCTAGAGTTCTGCTGAAGCCAATGATTGGCCTCAGACGTCACGTGACCGCTGAGGCCAATCAGCTGCTTCAATGGAATCTTTATGTACAGAGTTTTTTTTACCCTAAAAGTAATGGGGCAGAAAACTTCTATATGTATGGAATCCAAGCCATGGCAGAATACATGTATGAGGAATAGAATATACCATAGATTTTCGGTAGAGACCTTCTATAGCAGGACTATTACAGCTTCATGTAAAATGTGATGCCTTAAGAGCATTTCCCACTATAATATATTATATATATTGAAAAATAAATCATGTTTTTGCAAAGGCCAGTTGCTAAAATACCTAGTCAGGTGTCTTCAGATTTTTTGTTCAGAAAGTCGCCATTACATCTCCAACTTCTATGGTGTTGGATGGTTAACTTATCTATTTTTACAGCAAAACTTTAGCAGACAAGTAAGGCAGTCAGGTTTTCATTGAAGATTTTAGAATCGATGGACGACAAACCTCTGAGGAAGGTCTAATGTTAAGAAGTAACAGAGTAGATCACAGCTACTATAAGGCCTTTCATCATCTGCTTCTGTCCATAATTGGTACTGCACAACTCCCATGACTGCTATTGCAAGACAGTAAAGAAGGCACCATGTTTCGCAACATGTTACGACAGTTCCATTAATTGGAACTTGTGAAGAAGCCAAACCACAAGTGTGAATCCTACCGAGAGGGGTGCTTTGACCTTTGTTAAAGGAAAACCTCAGCAAAAAGATCTTGACTAATTCTTGCTCCTTGCAAGGCAGCATTGGAAAAGTTAATGGCACGCTAGACCCAGCGCTGCACCTCCCATGAGGCGACCTGAAGTGACTGCTTCAGGCGGCCCTATGCCAGGGCCCCAGGGAGGGTGGCATTTTTACTTACCTAAGCCACTCCAGGACAAGCTGTCCTGGACTGGTTTAGCACTGAGTGGTGGATTGGGGAGGCCACTGGAGCAGCGCTGCTCCAGCAGCCTCCCCTCACGCTCAGGCAGTGAGCAGGTCATCTCCGTGCCTGTTCTCTGCCTGCGAACACTGCTAAGCCCCGCCCCTTCAGTTAGCCCTGCCCCTCCACACCGTCACGCCCCCTCCTCCAGGGGGGGGAGGGCGGCTTTCTGTCGTTCGCCTCGGGCGGCGAAAGGGGAAGGTTCACCCCTGGCTAGACCTGCCCTGTGACTTCTCCATTCTCAGGATCAATGGTGGTCCTGGATGCCAAACTCCAACTGATCCTAAAGAGATGGCATATACTAGCTATATCTTAGCACTTTCTAAGTTGACAGCAAGTAAACATATTAAAGACATCATATGAAAAACTATAAAGGTATGACTGAAAGACAGTAAAACGAGCTATCAATGGTAGGAATCTGAGCTCTGAGTTCTCCATTAATACTGTAGGGCTGTTTATATCATTTAATAGCTTCTGCTCTATTCATGCTGACACATACAGTTAGGGCCAGAAATATTTGGACAGTGACACAAGTTTTGTTATTTTAGCTGTTTACTAAAACATGTTCAGAAATACAATTATATATATAATATGGGCTGAAAGTGCACACTCCCAGCTGCAATATGAGAGTTTCCACATCCAAATCGGAGAAAGGGTTTAGGAATCATAGCTCTGTAATGCATAGCCTCCTCTTTTTCAAGGGACCAAAAGTAATTGGACAATGGACTCTAAGGGCTGCAATTAACTTTGAAGGCATCTCCCTCGTAAACCTGTAATCAATGAAGTAGTTAAAAGGTCTGGGGTTGATTCCAGGTGTGTGGTTTTGCATTTGGAAGCTGTTGCTGTGACCAGACAACATGCGGTCAAAGGAACACTCAATTGAGGTGAAGCAGAACATACTGAGACTGAAAAAAAAGAAAAAATCCATCAGAGAGATAGCAGACTTGCTTGGAGTAGCAAAATCAACAGTCGGGTACATTCTAAGAAAAAAGGAATTGACTGGTGAGCTTGGGAACTCAAAAAGGCCTGGGCGTCCACGGATGACAACAGTGGTGGATGATCGCCGCATACTTTCTTTGGTCAAGAAGAACCCGTTCACAACATCAACTGAAGTCCAGAACACTCTCAGTGAAGTAGGTGTATCTGTCTCTAAGTCAACAGTAAAGAGAAGACTCCATGAAAGTAAATACAAAGGGTTCACATCTAGATGCAAACCATTCATCAATTCCAAAAATAGACAGGCCAGAGTTAAATTTGCTGAAAAACACCTCAAGAAGCCAGCTCAGTTCTGGAAAAGTATTCTATGGACAGATGAGACAAAGATCAACCTGTACCAGAATGATGGGAAGAAAAAAGTTTGGAGAAGAAAGGGAACGGCACATGATCCAAGGCACACCACATCCTCTGTAAAACATGGTGGAGGCAACGTGATGGCATGGGCATGCATGGCTTTCAATGGCACTGGGTCACTTGTGTTTATTGATGACATAACAGCAGACAAGAGTAGCCGGATGAATTCTGAAGTGTACCGGGATATACTTTCAGCCCAGATTCAGCCAAATGCTGCCAAGTTGATCGGACGGCGCTTCATAGTACAGATGGACAATGACCCCAAACATACAGCCAAAGCTACCCAGGAGTTCATGAGTGCAAAAAAGTGGAACATTCTGCAATGGCCAAGTCAGTCACCACATCTTAACCCAATTGAGCATGCATTTCACTTGCTCAAATCCAGAATTAAGGCGGAAAGACCCACAAACAAGCAAGACCTGAAGGCTGCGGCTGTAAAGGCCTGGCAAAGCATTAAGAAGGAGGAAACCCAGCGTTTGGTGATGTCCATGGGTTCCAGACTTAAAGCAGTGATTGCCTCCAAAGGATTCGCAACAAAATATTGAAAATAAAAATATTTTGTTTGGGTTATGTTTATTTGTCCAATTACTTTTGAGCTCCTAAAATGTGGAGTGTTTGTAAAGAAATGTGTACAATTCCTACATTTTCTAACAGATATTTTTGTTCAACCCTTCAAATTAAACGTTACAATCTGCACTTGAATTCTGTTGTAGAGGTTTCATTTCAAAACCAATGTGGTGGCATGCAGAGCCCAACTCGCGAAAATTGTGTCACTGTCCAAATATTTCTGGCCCTAACTGTATGGAATTTTTTCTCTAGCCCCCACCATTCCTGAGCAATCAATGCTATTAGTTTTGGTGCCTGATATACTATTTAGGGCTCGTTCACATCTGCGTCGTCGGTCCTTATTGCAGGTTTCCGTTTCCTGCATAAAACAGATGCAGGAGACGGAAGCCTGCAGGAGACTTTCTCACCCATTCATTTGAATGGGTGAGAAAGCTGTCCGGCCGTGCGCGGCAGTGAGCGTTTTGCGCTCTCCGCCGCGAAACCGGGTTTTATAATCCGGACACAGAGTCGGACATGCAGTACTCTGTGTCCGGATAAAAAAATCCGGTTTCGCGGTGGAGAGCCTAAAACGCTCACCGCCGCGCACGGCCGGACCCGATCTATGGTTTCCGTCTTCTGCCATGCAGAAGACGGAAACCATAGTACGGAGACCCCAGACGCAGGTGTGAACCCAGCGTAAGTCTTTGTACTATCAGGAGGGCGGTGTCAGGCAGGAGCGGATAAGGGGTGTGATTCTGAGCTCTAACACTGGCTGCCTCTGATTGGAGCTCTAACTCACGCCCCCTGTCTGACACTGCCCACCTGACATTACATTCTAAATGACAAAACAGGCATCGGGATGCTATTGTGGTTGCTCACTACCGACATACCATTGAGCATTTCTCCAGTCTGGACATCCCTCTGGGTTTCTCTGGGCACTGGTACTTGCTCTCTTTTTGGTTTTCCTCCCTGGATTGCTGGATGCTTTCTAATCTCAAGCAAACTGTGTATCAACAACCAAGTGTTCACCAAAGAATGGATTCTTCTCTCCCCACAGCTTTGTTCCTCTCAGACTATTGTGTGTAAAGTTTGGACCATTGCCCACTAGTGTGCAGGGTAATGCATGTGCGTGGAAATATGTGGTTTTCAAGCTTTGCCTTGAGTAAAACAAATATAAGAAATATTACTGGCATTTGACAGATATTCTTCTGTTGACTATGTCAGAGGTAGCCTTAAAACACAAGAGTCTAATGAAGTAATGTATATATTTTTTACAGCAATTTTTGTTTTCTGCCCTGTTACCAGAGAACTGCCATTGATGGTGCTAGGGTTAGGGCTCTATGCTGGGCTAGCTTGAAGCCAGGGCTCAACATTGTGGAAATGCAGAAATACATTTGAGTGTATTAAGGACATGTTCCTATTTTTGACGGTGCATGAAAATAGACCGTCAAAAAATTAATCATGTGAATAGCTCCTATGCATATGCATTCCATTCAATGTGGCTGTGTATGTCTGTAAAAAAAAAAAAAATAACGCCACCGTATAGCTGATATTCAGTGTTTATATAAGGTTATTCTGTTATACTGCCATTGTGACATGGATATTAAACTCTGTGCCAAGTATAAAGTAACTATGTGCTATAATCTGGATTCAAATCTTGCAAATTTTGCAGCGGATTCATGGCACAGATACTGGCAGAAATCCAAGGTTAAACCTCAGATTTCTGCTGTGGGTTTCCAGTTTGCTCTATCATGGATCCGCATGCATTCAGAGAGACAAATATGCATGCGGCTACCCTTCATGCATATGGTGCAGAGAGGAAAGTCACATCTTGAATGGACACATTTTTTCAGTGACATGTTTCAGTACATGTGATTTTCATGCGGCTTCCTGTGTTGACATAAGCATTGTAAAACATCATGTGAACATGCCCTAAGGGGGAACCTGAAGAGCTCTGTTAAACCCTTTAATACACTTATATAATACAAATAATGTACCAAGAGGTTCTGGGCTCGAATACCACTAAGAAGCAAATCTGAATGTCAAATATTAGCTTTCTTTGCTCTTTGGTCCTATAGCAAAGTGTGAGCTATTGTTTGCAGCAGGGAGTGAGGCAAACTCTGATATGTCAGTCAGTAGAAGTTATTAGTAAGGTGTGAGATTATCTTTCAGGTATTCGGCTACGTAAGAAGTCACTTGACTATGTTCTTGCTCGCCCC
This sequence comes from Leptodactylus fuscus, assembly GCF_031893055.1. Taxonomy (NCBI): domain Eukaryota; kingdom Metazoa; phylum Chordata; class Amphibia; order Anura; family Leptodactylidae; genus Leptodactylus; species Leptodactylus fuscus. Next base: position 43,069,645 of record NC_134268.1, on the reverse strand, counting down.
ACCCATTACACCAGGTCCTGCTGGAAGTTGTCTTTCCAGTTCTACTTGACAGGATATGACAGGTGTCTGACTACCAGACCAGATCGCTGTATTTTTCTCTGCATTCACTGCGTTTCCCAAAGGATATTATTGAGCACTGGATGGATTTTGTTAACTGGTGATAGTGAGAATAACCACAACGATGAGTAAGATCACCAAGCTTTTCACCGGAGGGTCTGGATCCTCTTCAAAAAGTCGGAAGGGGGCTCCGAGTGCTCAGGAAGCTTTATTCAGACTCCGAGAAACAGAGGAAATGTTAACCAAAAAACAGGAGTACTTGGAAAAGAAAATAGAACAGGAGCTGGCGACGGCAAGGAAGCACGGGACTAAGAACAAGAGGGGTGAGTGCTGAAGACATTACTGGACCTTAACCTAACACTTACTTTCTAGTAAATAGGTTATAAATGGCTGTAAATCCTTCAACAGACTACAAACCTCTGTACTGTTCAACACAACAAGCGATATATTAGAATAAGGCCCTGACAACTGAGTGTTTTCCGGTTCCATCTTTTATATTAACCAATATTGTTTCTCGGTGTGAACAGGGGATATACTGCAATGATGCAAACTGTATGGGGATGTAAAGCTACAAATTTCTATCAAGTCATGTAATGATCTCCAAATAACTTTTCTTGTTGCCAATTCAAAGATGCAAATTCCATTGACATGTAAAAGGACCCTAAGTTATAACATTTCCTAAGAAAATTGAAGGCCAACCAATATGGCCACCATCATAGCTTCCCCAGGGATTCTTACAAGGCTTCATCATACATTGGAATAACATATATAGGTATTGCTAGTCATATGGACGTACTGTTAAAGGGGTATTCTTATCTTAGTCTTTCATGGCAAGGTGATAATACCCATTTTTCTGCCATCCTAAGGTGGTCAGGATTTATGGAAATAGGAAAATTTAGGACTCCTCTATGCTGTCATAGACATAAATAGGAACAGCGTAGTACAGCGAGCTACACTGTGTCCTGAGCTATGAAAACAGTATAGATCAATGGACTGTGCCGTTTCTGGGACTCCTATTTACTTCTATGGGGGTTATGGAGAGCAGCGCTTGTCTGTTTCGATGGTCGGGACATCAAGGCTATGTTGGTTGAGATGTGAATATCCCTGTAAATGTAATACTGCCTTCAGGAATCTGGGAAAGTTGGATAAAATCTTCACCCACATATGTAATGACAGTTTTTATTGGTTATAACTCATGGACCATTTTATACACTTTTTTTAGTTTAAGATCTCTATACTATATATATATAATTAAAAAAATTCTGAATTGTAAAAATGCAGTACAGAATACATGGGGTTAAGCAAAACCGGAGGTTTGTGAGAAAAGCAGTGGGTTAAGTTCCAGGTCTATTGTTAGGCCTCAGCAGGAAAGGCGCGCCTTGTTTTCTATTACAGCTGTGTGATTATAGACATTATAAGTGATACTTTGCATCGTAGCCTCTGCTGGGGGAGACGTCACCTTTACAGTTAATGTTCTGAGTATTGCAATTTCTAAATGTCTTCTAATGAATTATTTATGGGTAGAGTTTGCTAAAGGAGAGAATTGGGAAGTGAAATAGTATCTTGGAGTAAGAGAACTGATGTTTTGTCTATGCAGGTTGAAACCCAAAACCACTGATAGATACCAGTGCGGGTGAGCAGAGAGGATCCCTATCAGTAAAGCACACCTCCAGTCCAACATGAAAATTCAGAATGATGTACACAAGTTTCCATTTCTACCTTTTCATCTTAGGCTGGGTTCACATCTGAGTTGGAGTCTCTGTAGGAGACACAGCTGCTGATTCCGTCTAAAATTGGTGGAAAGAAAAGCCCTACACAGAGGTCTTTTCAGTAGAAAACCGACGGACACCTAGCGGACCCCATTATAGTATATGGGGTCTGCGGGTAACTTTTCTTTCGCAGCTAGCTCTCCATATTTCAGGTTCCCATGTGGACCCGAATGATGGAGAGGTGAATGTTAGTATGAACCTATTGTAAGTCATACTTCTGAGGGTCTAAGAAACAGGGATGGGGAACACATGGTATACACATGGTCATCAAACTATAGGACTCTCAAAGTAGTCCTTGTGTCTCTCGGTCTGATCTTGGGTAGTCAAAAAGGCTACATTCATATATACATCGGGCTCTGCAAAAATCTTGAGCGAAAAGTCTTGCAAGTCTGATTTTTGTACAGCAATGTCTGTTAAAAAATACCCAACACACAAGGGACCTTATTATTGTCAGTGGGGGTCACTCTGGATCTGTCGTTGTCCATCAGTAGATGGATCATTTTTCCATTCTTCTGCTCCTGTGAGGTACCAAAAGAACGCAGTCCAATACATGTGTGAATGTATGGTAACATCTTTATTTGTACGGTTTATCTACAACCCCATTTTTCAAGCATACAAATATTAAAAAGAACATCTCAGCACTCAGGGGTAAAATTAAGCTAGAATACTAAAAAGCAAGGATATGGAATCAATATAAGGGGTTACAGATACCAGCAGGTAGTAGAGAGCACTAAAATGGTCCTTGTAACACTTTTGGTGGAAGGGGTTAATAACCCACTCTTCATCAGAAATAAAAACGTACATACAAAAAGTCCAAACTTATAATCGCACGCCAGGCCTCACGATAGGAAGTGCTAGAAGTAGGATGTAACATTGCACTGACCCTACATGAGGGCACAGGGCGTAAAAATGTTAGGACCCTCGGGTTTGTGACCTTTTAAATTCTACGTGTTACAAAAATTGTAGCAAGCGATATTTTTCCACTACTTTTGCCACTTTCCTGAAAGAGGCCGTGGTGAGGAATGAGGGCAGGGCCACCAGCCTTGTTAGATTTAGGATCTCTTAGGCCAGTTCATTGGTGTAAATGATGCCTATGGGCTACGGGCTGCAGGGATTTCAGTGCAGGCCCCTCTAGAAGATGCAACTACAGTCAAGTCTGTTTAACCCACTAGATGAATCAATTAAAGAGTGACTAGAGCACTGAGAGTAATACCTCATGGGTGCCACTTTTTAGTGAAATTTCTATAGTGCCTTACCTGACTGTATAATTACCTAAGTAAGAAATTATTCACTCCATTGCTTACCTTATTCCTTGCTGAGACGCCCCCGCTGCTTGATGTGGGTACTACTGTAGGATAGCTGGATGTCCACAGATGCCACATGATGGAGACTCTGTCCTGTACTGTGCCTATGCTGAAATCATTCAGTACAGATACGGATACAGAATATCCATTGCTGTTCCAAAATGGTGGCTGTGTCCTCTGCTGTACCTGTACTGAATGCTTCCAGAGCTGGTGAGAACACAGCATATATAGAAGTGCTGCTTGTTTACGGCAGAACCTTGGACAACTGGTGGGGTGTCTTAGTAGGATATTGGATGAAGATAATGAAGTCTGTCTTCTCCATGTTGAGCATTAGAAAGCTGGTGGAGAAGAAGGAGGAGGATACTACTGATAGACACTCTTGGATTCTGGAGAGCAGAGAGGTGATGTCTGGGTCAGAAAGGTTAATTCAAGTGTCATGAGTATAGAAGTATAGCGGAACGTCATGGGACTCCATCAGGTATCTAAGGTTGAAGGTATAGATGGAGAAGAGTAGAGCTCCCAAGAACCTTTAGGGGCAACCACAGAGATGGAGCAAGCCAAGGAGTTAGGGAGGGTTCACACGGAGTTACATGCCGCGTGATGTGGCACGTAGATGCCGTGTGAGCTTTGAAATCAATGGATGCGTGAACTGTTATGTCAGTCCTGGTAGCTGCAACGGGGCTAAGGGATAGCAGTAGGGAATCTCGCCCTGCACTACTCCCACTAGCTAACCCGGTCCCTGCCTCACGGGTGTAGGTCGGCTGTTCTCAGGCTAAGCCTGACCCCGACAGCTCCTCTCTCACTGACACCGTAGGCCTAGAGGGAAGTGGGAGAAGGAATGCCCTATAAGATCTCTAGGGACTGGAGACTAAAGGGGGTCACCCCTAACGAACAAGTGAAGCTGCTACTGACAGGGACTGACAAGGGTGTGCGCTGACTAACAACACAAGCAGCACACAGGAAACATGTAGGAAAGGAATTCCCCAAACCAATATGGGAAGGAACTTTACACTAGGAAACAAACACAGGGAAACTGAGTAGAAATCAAAGGATAAGGCAATTCACTCACACAGTCAATTATACACAGAGGGAGGATTGGTGAACACAGAAGGGAAAACACACACACCAACTTGTTCACCCAAAACCTCCCAAAAACCAACCACGGAACTTCCTCTATCCAAGATAACCACCTACTCCTCCTGCTAAGGCCTAGCTCTGTAAAAGCGACACTCAGCACAGAACCATGGGAGGCATGGGTTTAAATACCGAGTAGAGACCACTCCTCCCAGGTGCAAATGGGAGGACAGACTAATCAACCAGGAAAGAAAGCAATGAACCTAAATACTCCTAACAGGATCCTCCCCTCAAGGAGAAGACTCCGGATTCTCTAGGAGCATCCTTCTTCGGGAACTCCTTGTGGAATTTCTCCACGAGTCTGGGGGCTGACATATCCGACTCCAGAACCCAAGAATTATCCTCAGGACCGTATCCCTTCCATGCCACCAGATACCGTAGCTTCCCCCGAACATATTTGCTATCCAGAACTCGGGATATCTCATACTCCCCGGACTCAGAAACTGGTGGAACCTTAACAGGAGACGTTCCCTTCTTGGCCTTCTTTAACAAGGAGACATGGAACACCCGGTTTATCTTCCACCTTTTAGGTAGTTGCAGCTGCGCCGCCACTTCATTTACCATCTTGATGATCTTAAAAGGACCCACAAACCTGGGACCCAGCTTCTTGCAAGGAACCTTCAACCTGATATTCTTGGTGGACAACCAAACCATCTCACCAGGGAAGAACTGCAACTCTCCTCTCTTCCGATCCGCCTGGACCTTAGCCTGGTGCGACGCCCGCACCAGATTCTCTCGGATACGGGACCATACCCCTTGCAGCTTTTTAGAAAATAGCTCCTCCTCCGGAACTGGGGAAGAAATGGAAGAAAATACTCCGAAAACAGGATGTCTACCACCGGAGCAAAAAAAAGGTGTGGTACCTGTGGCATTGGAATCATGGTTGTTTAGGGAAAATTCTGCCAGGGGGAGAAAGGCAGCCCAATTATTCTGGTTCTCTCGAACAAAACACCTCAAAAACTGTTCCACATCCTGATTCTTCCTCTCTGTTTGTCCGTTAGACTCTGGGTGAAACCCGGAGGAAAACGACAGTGTAACTCCCAACCTGCTGCAAAAAGCCCGCCAGAATTTAGCCACAAATTGCGGTCCCCTGTCCGAAACGATATCCTCAGGAAGACCATGCAACCTTACAATTTCTTTAATAAACGCCTCAGATAGTGTCTTGGCACATGGCAGCCTGGAAAACGGGATCAAATGGCACATTTTCGTGAAGCGGTCAACGACTACCCAAATGACCGTGAAACCCTTAGACACCGGAAGGCCCGTGATGAAATCCATAGACAGATGAGTCCAAGGTGCCTTAGGAGGTTCCAATGGATGTAGAAGACCGTGGGGACGGGTATGCGACGCCTTGGCTCTTGCACAGACCGAACAATTTTGAACAAACTGTAAGACATCCTTACTCCACCCTGGCCACCAAAAATTCCTAGACACCAATCTCATGGTCTCTGAAACCCCCGGGTGACCAGCAAGAACCGACTCGTGACACTCCCTCAGGAGACTTTGTCGGAGAGTAGTTGGAACAAAAAGCTTGTTTCTAGGTATCTTGGAAGGTGCAGCGTGTTGCGCTTCGATCAAGGCCTTCTCCAATTTCGCGCCCAATACTGCTACCACCACTCCATCCCCAAGAATAGTGGCAGGCGCCTCTCGTTCCTCCTCAGTCGACATATACCGGGATAAAGCATCAGCCTTAACATTCTTTGAACCCGGCACATAAGTCACGGTAAAATGGAACCGCGCAAAAAATAGAGCCCATCTGGCCTGCCGTGCATTTAATCTCTTCGCCGACCCAAGATAAACCAAATTCTTGTGGTCAGTAAATACCTGGACTGGCCTTCTGGCCCCCTCCAGGAAATGACGCCAATGTTCGAACGCAAGTTTTATTGCCAGTAGTTCCCGGTCTCCGATGTCATAATTCCGTTCAGAGGCAGAGAATTTCTTAGAAAAGAAGGCACAGGGATGCGTACCCTCCTCGAACTCCTGAGAAAGTACTGCTCCCACCCCCACCGAGGAGGCATCCACCTCCACTCGGAAGGCCAACCTCTCATCCGGCTGTCTCAAAATGGGAGCGGACGAGAATCGCTTCTTCAGTTCTTCAAACGCAGCTAGCGCCTCTGGCGACCACTTAGCACAGTCAGCCCCCTTCTTAGTCAAGTCCGAGATAGGTTTCACAACCTCAGAAAATCCCTTGATAAACTGGCGATAATAGTTGGAGAACCCCAAGAACCGTTGGACCGCCTTTAGGTTCTCGGGTCGCGGCCACTCCAAGACTGCCCTGACCTTCTCAGGGTCCATCTCAAACCCCTTGTCCGATAGGATATAGCCAAGGAAACATAATTTATTGACCGCGAACACACATTTCTCCAGCTTAGCACTTAATTGGTTAACCCTCAGGAGATCTAAAACCTCTCTCACTCTCTCCCAATGAGTCTCCAAATCCGGGGTGTAAATGAGTATATCGTCCAGATAGACCACAACCCCCCTCCCTATGACGGCACTTAGTACATCATTAATAAAATTCTGAAAAAACGCAGGCGCATTGGTTAGACCAAAAGGCATCACAAGATTCTCAAAGTGTCCTAGGGGTGTGTTAAACGCTGTTTTCCACTCATCCCCCTTCTTGATTCTCAGCAAGTTATATGCCCCACGTAAATCTATTTTACTAAACCAGCGGGCTCCCGTAATCTGGCTGAATAGATCCGAGATCAACGGAATGGGATAAGGATTCCGCACCGTGATTTTGTTAATCTCCCTAAAATCCAAACAAGGGCGCAACCCTCCATCTTTCTTCTTTACAAAGAAAAACCCCACTGCTACTGGGGACTTAGATGGGCGAATATGCCCCACCTCTAGACTCCCCTCAATATACTCTTTGAGCGCCTCCCTCTCCGGAATAGTGAGATTGTACAACCGTGTCTTGGGTAGCACTGCATTTGGTATGAATTTAATCGAGCAATCATAGGTGCGATGTGGTGGTAATGTCTTGGCTGCCCTTTCCTCAAAGACCTCCCTAAACTCACATATTTCTTGAGGCAAATTGTCTATAGACAAAGACATAACGGATATGGGCAGACATCGACCATTACACCCCTGCCCCCAAGAAACTACTGACTCGGTCTCCCAGTTGATAATAGGGTTATGCTGCTTCAGCCAGGGCCACCCCAACACTACTTGTGCTGGTAATTTAGACAACAAGAACAAGTCAATCTCTTCCCGGTGGCCACCCACAACAAACTCCAGACCCTCCACCTGTTTGGAGATGACAGCTTGCTGTAGAGGGGTCTTATCAATAGCCCACACCGGTATCTGAGACTTCAAGACCAAAGGACTCACCCTTAATTGCTCACAAAACTCTGAGTCAATAAGGTTGACTGCCGAACCACAATCAACCAAAATCCGGCACTTCTGCCCATTTACCCATCCTTCAAGGGTCAACCCGGCAGTCTGAGTACAGGAAATATGCACACCTCCCTCCTTAGTAGGTTTTCTCCCTTTACCCTCAATAGACCTGGGGTTATTACTCTCCTTGGCGAACCATTCTCTGGAGGGGCATACCCTTGCTACATGTCCCATCCCTCCACACACAAAACAGCGTACTGTGCGGGACCCTTCACTCTTGGGTCTAGCACTTCGCACAGTGGCCCCAATCTGCATGGGTTGGTCCCCCGGGTCCTCTCTAAAAACGGAGAATTGAGGAGGGTTAAGCCCCCCAGGACTCTTGTCTCCACGCTCCCGGAGGCGCCGTCCAACTCTAATTGCCAGCTGCATGGCCTCATCTAGATCTCCCGGAACAGGGTGAGAAACTAGATGGTCTTTAACCTGGTCCGAGAGCCCTGTCTCAAACTGACTAAGTAGAGCGGGGTCATTCCAGTGTACTTCTGCTGCCCACCTACGAAACTCTGTGCAATATTTCTCTATAGCATGATCCCCTTGCACCACACGTCGTAGGTTATACTCAGCCATGCGTACCCTGTCTGGGTCGTCATACAGTAACCCCATTGTGGAGAAAAACGCCTCTACAGTTAGTAAGCAAGCTGAGTCGGCTGGTAACGAATGTGCCCAGATGAGGGGATCATCTCTCAATAAAGTAATAATAATCCCAACTCTCTGTACCTCAGAACCGGAGGAAAACGGCCGTAGCCGGAAATACAAAAGACAGTCCTTTTGAAATCGGAAAAAATCTGACCTCTTACCTCGGAAGGGTTCAGGTAAGCTGACTTTTGGCTCCAGAGGCCGACCCACAGGGGCGCTACTCACCTGCCTCTGTATGCCCTCCACCTGAGAGGCTGTGTGTTGAGCCAACTGCTGTACTTGAGATACGCCAGAAGCTTGGATGGCATCCATTCGTAGCTTGATCCCCTCCATCTCAGTGGAGATCTGCTGCACCGCCTGGTACAACTGTTTCAGGTCCGTCATAATACAAACGAACCTTTTTTTTTTTTTTTTTTTTTTTTTTTTACCGGCTGAGTGTACTGTTATGTCAGTCCTGGTAGCTGCAACGGGGCTAAGGGATAGCAGTAGGGAATCTCGCCCTGCACTACTCCCACTAGCTAACCCGGTCCCTGCCTCACGGGTGTAGGTCGGCTGTTCTCAGGCTAAGCCTGACCCCGACAGCTCCTCTCTCACTGACACCGTAGGCCTAGAGGGAAGTGGGAGAAGGAATGCCCTATAAGATCTCTAGGGACTGGAGACTAAAGGGGGTCACCCCTAACGAACAAGTGAAGCTGCTACTGACAGGGACTGACAAGGGTGTGCGCTGACTAACAACACAAGCAGCACACAGGAAACATGTAGGAAAGGAATTCCCCAAACCAATATGGGAAGGAACTTTACACTAGGAAACAAACACAGGGAAACTGAGTAGAAATCAAAGGATAAGGCAATTCACTCACACAGTCAATTATACACAGAGGGAGGATTGGTGAACACAGAAGGGAAAACACACACACCAACTTGTTCACCCAAAACCTCCCAAAAACCAACCACGAAACTTCCTCTATCCAAGATAACCACCTACTCCTCCTGCTAAGGCCTAGCTCTGTAAAAGCGACACTCAGCACAGAACCATGGGAGGCATGGGTTTAAATACCGAGTAGAGACCACTCCTCCCAGGTGCAAATGGGAGGACAGACTAATCAACCAGGAAAGAAAGCAATGAACCTAAATACTCCTAACATGAACGGCCTGCAAAAGCTCACGCGGCGTCTATGTGCCACATCACGTGGCACGTAACTCCGTGTAAACCCTCCCTTAGTGTGTCAATAGGAGACACTAAATGTTCACTGGTGAGATACTAAGAGTCAGTTTCCCCAAAAAAAACAGCGACTTCCCCACGGTGTGGCTGCTGACTTTTATCAGAACCCTGGTTGCCTTTTTAATGTAGATTGTGAGCCCCACATAGAGTTCACAATATACATTTTTTCCATATCAGTATGTCTTTGGAATATGGGGTGGAAATCCATGCAAACACGGGGAGAACATACAAACTCCTTGCAGATGTTTTTTTGCCCTTGGCAGGATTTGAACACCAGGACTCCAGCGCTGGAAGGCTGCAGTGCTAACCACTGAGCCACCATGTGAATTGCAATTTTTTCTCCCTAACACGTAGGAATAGCCGCCGGTTGGTAGAAATCTCAGTTTTCTTCGGTATGCAAATGAGTTCTCTTGCAGCACTGGGGGCGTCCCCAATGCTGCGAGAGAACTCTCCAGCGCCGCCTCCATCTTCGCCAGGAACGGCCTCTCTCCGCGTCTTCTTCCGGCCTGCCCGCAGTCATTTTCTTGTGGCCATTTACCCCAGCTTACTGTGTAAGAAGCCACAAGAAAATGGCTGCTTACACCAGTTTACTGTTTTCCAGGTTTTTTTTACCAGTTTTCCAATCATAACATAGAATACAGGTGAAGCCATTTTGGCTGCACAGTGAACGCTGTTAAAACGAAGACCGTAAAAAAGTCACACAAATGCACTTTTTCTCCAATTTACCCCATTCTGATTTCTTTCCAGCCTCCCAGCACATTGTACGGAATAAAAAACAGTAAACTTATGAAGAACAATTTGTCCCGCAAACATTAAGCTCTTTTATGGCTCTGTGAACAGAAAAATAAAAAAGTTATGGGGTTTGGAAGATGGGTGTCAAAAACAAAAATCGAAAAATGCCTCTGGTGGAAAGGGTTTAATGTCCGTTGCTCTCACACGTCACAGGAATAGAATAACAGACTTTAAATGACGGATGGCAAAGGAGCCTCTTCTGCTAAGCGTCCGTCTGCCTTCAACTCAATGTTAAATACATGACAGCAGCTTTTACTTTTGTAATGGAAGAAAAAGTCTGTTACAAAAGTAAAAAAAACATGATGGAAAAAAGTATCTGTGATGTTGTTTATATTAGAGTCAATGGGAATGGACAGATACAGGGGGAGCTCCATCTGTGTCCTTTACTCTACTACAGTTAATGTCTGCCGATGTCATCCAATGATATAAGACAGTAACGGACATTAATGGGTCCACACTGCATGGATAGACTATGATCTGTACCCACTCCCCGCATCTTCACCCAAGAACTAAAGACCAGGACACACGTTTTTGTCTTTGTTGGGCAGGGGTCTGCCAAACCTTTAATGTCTCCATCAAAATATCAAACATCAACAATTAAACACTTGGTAGAAAGGACCTCATAACTTGGATCAAGAGGGATATGCCCAGCCTGGTCTGCCACCTTACACACTTGCCATTCATTTTCTTTGGAACAATGACCTCTAGCTGGACTTGAGTAAAAAAATGAGACAGCACTATAATAAAGGTAAAGCTAATGAAAAGGTACAAAATATAGAGCAATGCATGTAAGACAATTCCCAACCCACAAACAATTACAAAAACCTCAGGTCCACAAAGAGGAAGGGAACTTGCTATAGCAGCTAGAAAGATGCAGGGAAAAGGTTGGAAATCATAACCCAATAGGGGTGACCCACCGACCTGTAATGTCATGGGGGAGTATAATGGAACTCAGAGGGGAGGCTGGGGTAACCATTGCACAGGTCACCCCAGCGCCGCACTTCCCATGAGGCGACCTTAAGCGACCGCTTCTGGTGGCGCTATGCCAGGGCCCCGGGGAGGGCGGCATTTTTGCTTACCTAAGCCAGTCAAGGACAAGCTTAGCACCGAGCGGTGGATTGGGGAGGCCGCTGTCATCCGCCTCGGGCGGCGAAAAGGGCAGGTTCACCCCTGGGTCACCCCCATGTGGAAGGAAACTTAACCCCACCTGCCTGGAGCAAAGGCGTAGTGAGTAGTCTGTGCGCCCCACCTGAATATTATTTTCAGGGACTTTATACATTCGGCTACCTGAGGCTTCAGGGGAATGGACCGTACTTGAAATTCAGTGCTTCTAGGTGGCCGTGCAGTTCAGTGCATCCTCCCAAATGGTACAGAGTCCCCCCAGATTTCTACACCTCTAACCACAAGGTTACCCTGAACACATTACTTCAGTCATGGGAATCATTCAGGATATGTGAGAAGTCCATTATACGTACCTTGAGAAAATGCTCTTGATGTATATATATCTAAAATATATTCACTTATTTCTATTAACATTAGTGCTTAAAGTGTTTGAACCCTTAAGAATTTTCTAAGTTTCTGCAAAAAATTGACCATAAACTATATCAGCTTTTTACACAAGTTCTATAAATAGATTAAAAAAAGCCAAATCAAACAAATTTGCCTAAAATATTAGACTTTGTCTTTTATCTTTAGAAAAAAAATTAACCAATATCACATATCTGTGAGTGGCAAAAGTATGTGAACCTTTAGGATTAGCAAGAACCTTTAGAAACTTTAGGATTGAAGGTGAAATTAGATGTTTTCAATAAATGGGATGACAATAAGGTGTGATCGAGTAACCTGTTTTATTCAAAGAACAGGGATCTATTAAAGTCTCATCTTCATGGCACGTTTGGGCAAGTGTATTATGGCATGAACAAAGGAGATTTCCTCCATTTGTACGCAATCTACCCGACTGTGATTCGGTGGACTCCAAACTCTATAAAGATGGTTTTGCAACCTTTTCCAAAATGATGAGTATCAGCAACTCTTCTTCGAAGGTCCTCAGAAATCTCAAATGTGTCAGCCAAGTTTCATACTTTCTGTTGTCAATGGATCTTTGCTAGAGATGAGCGAACAGTGTTCTATCGAACTCATGTTCGATCGGATATTAGGCTGTTCGGCATGTTCGAATCGAATCGAACACCGCGTGGTAAAGTGCGCCATTACTCGATTCCCCTCCCACCTTCCCTGGCGCCTTTTTTGCTCCAATAACAGCGCTGGGTAGGTGGGACAGGAACTACGACACCGGTGACGTTGAAAAAAGTAGGCAAAACCCATTGGCTGCCGAAAACATGTGACCTCTAATTTAAAAGAACAGCGACGCCCAGCTTCGCGTCATTCTGAGCTTGCAATTCACCGAGGACGGAGGTTTCCGTCCAGCTAGCTAGGGCTTAGATTCTGGGTAGGCAGGGACAGGCTAGGATAGGAAGGAGAAGACAACCAACAGCTCTTGTAAGAGCTAAATTCCAGGGAGAAGCTTGTCAGTGTAACGTGGCACTGACGGGCTCAATCGCCGCAACCCAGCTTTCCCAGGATCCTGAATGGAATACACTGTCAGTGTATTCCCGTATACCCGATATATACCCCGATACCCGTTCCAACGGTGTGCCCCCCCACCTTCACCCCAGAAATACCCTGCAAGTCCCCTAGCAATAGAATTGGGGCTATATACACCCACAATTTTTACTACTGGTATACAGTGCCATTGTCTGACTGGGAATTCAAAGAATATATTGGGAATACAAATACCCTCATTTCTTGCTACTGCCATATAGTGCCAGTTTCTGACTGGTAATTCAAAGAATATATTGGGGTTACGTGCACCCACAATTTTTACTACTGGTATACAGTGCCATTGTCTGACTGGGAATTCAAAGAATATATTGGGAATACAAATACCCTCATTTCTTGCTACTGCCATATAGTGCCAGTGTCTGACTGGGAATTCAAAGAATATATTGGGGTTACGTGCACCCACAATTTTTACTACTGGTATACAGTGCCATTGTCTGACTGGGAATTCAAAGAGTATATTGGGAATACAAATACCCTCATTTCTTGCTACTGCCATATAGTGCCAGTTTCTGACTGGGAATTCAAAGAATATATTGGGGTTACGTGCACCCACAATTTTTACTACTGGTATACAGTGCCATTGTCTGACTGGGAATTCAAAGAATATATTGGGGTTATAAATACCCTCATTTCTTGCTACTGCCATATAGTGCCAGTTTCTGACTGGTAATTCAAAGAATATATTGGGGTTACGTGCACCCACAATTTTTACTACTGGTATACAGTGCCATTGTCTGACTGGGAATTCAAAGAGTATATTGGGAATACAAATACCCTCATTTCTTGCTACTGCCATATAGTGCCAGTGTCTGACTGGGAATTCAAAGAATATATTGGGGTTACGTGCACCCACAATTTTTACTACTGGTATACAGTGCCATTGTCTGACTGGGAATTCAAAGAGTATATTGGGAATACAAATACCCTCATTTCTTGCTACTGCCATATAGTGCCAGTTTCTGACTGGGAATTCAAAGAATATATTGGGGTTACGTGCACCCACAATTTTTACTACTGGTATACAGTGCCATTGTCTGACTGGGAATTCAAAGAATATATTGGGGTTATAAATACCCTCATTTCTTGCTACTGCCATATAGTGCCAGTTTCTGACTGGTAATTCAAAGAATATATTGGGGTTACGTGCACCCACAATTTTTACTACTGGTATACAGTGCCATTGTCTGACTGGGAATTCAAAGAGTATATTGGGAATACAAATACCCTCATTTCTTGCTACTGCCATATAGTGCCAGTGTCTGACTGGGAATTCAAAGAATATATTGGGGTTACGTGCACCCACAATTTTTACTACTGGTATACAGTGCCATTGTCTGACTGGGAATTCAAAGAGTATATTGGGAATACAAATACCCTCATTTCTTGCTACTGCCATATAGTGCCAGTTTCTGACTGGGAATTCAAAGAATATATTGGGGTTACGTGCACCCACAATTTTTACTACTGGTATACAGTGCCATTGTCTGACTGGGAATTCAAAGAGTATATTGGGAATACAAATACCCTCATTTCTTGCTACTGCCATATAGTGCCAGTTTCTGACTGGGAATTCAAAGAATATATTGGGGTTACGTGCACCCACAATTTTTACTACTGGTATACAGTGCCATTGTCTGACTGGGAATTCAAAGAGTATATTGGGAATACAAATACCCTCATTTCTTGCTACTGCCATATAGTGCCAGTTTCTGACTGGGAATTCAAAGAATATATTGGGGTTACGTGCACCCACAATTTTTACTACTGGTATACAGTGCCATTGTCTGACTGGGAATTCAAAGAATATATTGGGGTTATAAATACCCTCATTTCTTGCTACTGCCATATAGTGCCAGTTTCTGACTGGGAATTCAAAGAATATATTGGGGTTACGTGCACCCACAATTTTTACTACTGGTATACAGTGCCATTGTCTGACTGGGAATTCAAAGAATATATTGGGGTTATAAATACCCTCATTTCTTGCTACTGCCATATAGTGCCAGTTTCTGACTGGTAATTCAAAGAATATATTGGGGTTACGTGCACCCACAATTTTTACTACTGGTATACAGTGCCATTGTCTGACTGGGAATTCAAAGAGTATATTGGGAATACAAATACCCTCATTTCTTGCTACTGCCATATAGTGCCAGTGTCTGACTGGGAATTCAAAGAATATATTGGGGTTACGTGCACCCACAATTTTTACTACTGGTATACAGTGCCATTGTCTGACTGGGAATTCAAAGAGTATATTGGGAATACAAATACCCTCATTTCTTGCTACTGCCATATAGTGCCAGTTTCTGACTGGGAATTCAAAGAATATATTGGGGTTACGTGCACCCACAATTTTTACTACTGGTATACAGTGCCATTGTCTGACTGGGAATTCAAAGAATATATTGGGAATACAAATACCCTCATTTCTTGCTACTGCCATATAGTGCCAGTGTCTGACTGGGAATTCAAAGAATATATTGGGGTTACGTGCACCCACAATTTTTACTACTGGTATACAGTGCCATTGTCTGACTGGGAATTCAAAGAGTATATTGGGAATACAAATACCCTCATTTCTTGCTACTGCCATATAGTGCCAGTTTCTGACTGGGAATTCAAAGAATATATTGGGGTTACGTGCACCCACAATTTTTACTACTGGTATACAGTGCCATTGTCTGACTGGGAATTCAAAGAATATATTGGGGTTATAAATACCCTCATTTCTTGCTACTGCCATATAGTGCCAGTTTCTGACTGGTAATTCAAAGAATATATTGGGGTTACGTGCACCCACAATTTTTACTACTGGTATACAGTGCCATTGTCTGACTGGGAATTCAAAGAGTATATTGGGAATACAAATACCCTCATTTCTTGCTACTGCCATATAGTGCCAGTGTCTGACTGGGAATTCAAAGAATATATTGGGGTTACGTGCACCCACAATTTTTACTACTGGTATACAGTGCCATTGTCTGACTGGGAATTCAAAGAGTATATTGGGAATACAAATACCCTCATTTCTTGCTACTGCCATATAGTGCCAGTTTCTGACTGGGAATTCAAAGAATATATTGGGGTTACGTGCACCCACAATTTTTACTACTGGTATACAGTGCCATTGTCTGACTGGGAATTCAAAGAATATATTGGGGTTATAAATACCCTCATTTCTTGCTACTGCCATATAGTGCCAGTTTCTGACTGGTAATTCAAAGAATATATTGGGGTTACGTGCACCCACAATTTTTACTACTGGTATACAGTGCCATTGTCTGACTGGGAATTCAAAGAGTATATTGGGAATACAAATACCCTCATTTCTTGCTACTGCCATATAGTGCCAGTGTCTGACTGGGAATTCAAAGAATATATTGGGGTTACGTGCACCCACAATTTTTACTACTGGTATACAGTGCCATTGTCTGACTGGGAATTCAAAGAGTATATTGGGAATACAAATACCCTCATTTCTTGCTACTGCCATATAGTGCCAGTTTCTGACTGGGAATTCAAAGAATATATTGGGGTTACGTGCACCCACAATTTTTACTACTGGTATACAGTGCCATTGTCTGACTGGGAATTCAAAGAGTATATTGGGAATACAAATACCCTCATTTCTTGCTACTGCCATATAGTGCCAGTTTCTGACTGGGAATTCAAAGAATATATTGGGGTTACGTGCACCCACAATTTTTACTACTGGTATACAGTGCCATTGTCTGACTGGGAATTCAAAGAATATATTGGGGTTATAAATACCCTCATTTCTTGCTACTGCCATATAGTGCCAGTTTCTGACTGGGAATTCAAAGAATATATTGGGGTTACGTGCACCCACAATTTTTACTACTGGTATACAGTGCCATTGTCTGACTGGGAATTCAAAGAATATATTGGGGTTATAAATACCCTCATTTCTTGCTACTGCCATATAGTGCCAGTTTCTGACTGGTAATTCAAAGAATATATTGGGGTTACGTGCACCCACAATTTTTACTACTGGTATACAGTGCCATTGTCTGACTGGGAATTCAAAGAGTATATTGGGAATACAAATACCCTCATTTCTTGCTACTGCCATATAGTGCCAGTGTCTGACTGGGAATTCAAAGAATATATTGGGGTTACGTGCACCCACAATTTTTACTACTGGTATACAGTGCCATTGTCTGACTGGGAATTCAAAGAGTATATTGGGAATACAAATACCCTCATTTCTTGCTACTGCCATATAGTGCCAGTTTCTGACTGGGAATTCAAAGAATATATTGGGGTTACGTGCACCCACAATTTTTACTACTGGTATACAGTGCCATTGTCTGACTGGGAATTCAAAGAGTATATTGGGGTTATAAATACCCTCATTTCTTGCTACTGCCATATAGTGCCAGTTTCTGACTGGTAATTCAAAGAATATATTGGGGTTACGTGCACCCACAATTTTTACTACTGGTATACAGTGCCAATTTCTAACTAGGAATTCAAAATGCGCAAGGCTCCCGGAAAGGGACGTGGACGAGGCCGTGGGCGAGGTCGGGGGAATGGTTCTGGGGAGCAAGGTAGCAGTGAAGCCACAGGGCGTCCCGTGCCTACTCCTGTGGGGCAGCAAGCATTGCGCCACTCCACAGTGCCAGGGTTGCTTGCCACATTAACTAAACTGCAGGGTACAAACCTTAGTAGGCCCGAGAACCAGGAACAGGTCTTGCAATGGCTGTCAGAGAACGCTTACAGCACATTGTCCAGCAGCCAGTCAGACTCTGCCTCCTCTCCTCCTATTACCCAACAGTCTTGTCTTCCTTCCTCCCAAAATTCCGAAGCTTTACAGAACAATAACCCAAACTGTCCCTGCTCCCCAGAGCTGTTCTCCGCTCCTTTCATTGTCCCTCAACCTGCCTCTCCACGTCACGATTCCACGAACCTAACAGAGGAGCATCTGTATCCAGATGCTCAAACACTAGAGTCTCCTCCATCTCCGTTCGATTTGGTGGTGGATGACCAGCAACCCACCCTCATCGACGATGATGTGACGCAGTTGCCGTCAGGGCATCCAGTTGACCGGCGCATTGTGCGGGAGGAGGAGATGAGACAGGAGTTGGAAGAGGAAGTGGTGGATGATGAGGACACTGACCCGACCTGGACAGGGGGGATGTCAAGCGGGGAAAGTAGTGTGGATGTTGAGGCAGGTGCAGCACCAAAAAGGGTAGCTAGAGGCAGAGGCAGAGGTCAGCAGCTTAGGCGAAGCCAGGCCACACCCGGAATCTCCCAAGATGTTCCAGTTCGTACCCAGCCCCGAAAAACTCCCACCTCGAGGGCACGTTTCTCGAAGGTGTGGAGTTTTTTCAAGGAATGCGCCGAGGACAGATATAGTGTTGTCTGCACAATTTGCCTCTCGAAATTGATTAGGGGCTCTGAGAAGAGCAACCTGTCCACCACTTCAATGCGCCGTCATTTGGAATCCAAGCACTGGAATCAGTGGCAGGCAGCAACGGCAGGACAAAGGCCGACTGCCGTTCACGCCACTGCCACTGCCTCTGCCTCTGCCTCTGCCACTGCCACTGCTGACTGTGCTGGCGATGCACTCCAGAGGACGAGCCAGGACACCACTTCATCTGCCTCCGCCACTTTGTTGACTTCTACCTCATCCTCCCCTGGTCCTGTCTTATCTCCTTCTCCTGCACCATCAAAGGCACCATCAGGCGTTTCTTTACAACAACCCACCATCTCTCAGACATTGGAGCGGCGGCAGAAATACACTGCTAACCACCCACACGCGCAAGCCTTGAACGCCAACATCGCTAAACTGCTGGCCCAGGAGATGTTGGCGTTCCGGCTTGTTGAAACTCCCGCCTTCCTGGACCTGATGGCAACTGCGGCACCTCGCTATGCCGTCCCTAGCCGTCACTACTTCTCCCGGTGTGCCGTCCCCGCCTTGCACCAGCACGTGTCACTCAACATCAGGCGGGCCCTTAGTTCCGCGCTTTGCACAAAGGTCCACTTGACCACCGACGCGTGGACAAGTGCATGCGGACAGGGACGCTACATTTCACTGACGGCACACTGGGTGAATGTAGTTGAGGCTGGGACTGCTTCCCAAACTGGCCCGGTGTACCTCGTCTCCCCGCCTAACATTCCTGGCAGGGACACGAGAAGAACACCCCCCTCCTCCTCCTCCTCCTCTACCGCCTCCTCCTCCGCCACCGCCTCCTCCTCCGCCACCGCCTCCTCCTCCGCTGTTAGATTGACCCCAGCTACGAGTTGGAAACGTTGCAGCACTGGCGTTGGTAGACGTCAGCAGGCTGTGCTGAAGCTGATCAGCTTGGGGGACAGACAGCACACTGCCTCCGAGGTGAGGGATGCCCTCCTCGATGAGACGGCAATATGGTTTGAGCCGCTGCACCTGGGCCCAGGCATGGTCGTTTGTGATAACGGCCGGAACCTGGTAGCAGCTCTGGAGCTTGCCGGACTCCAACATGTTCCATGCCTGGCCCACGTCTTCAACCTAGTGGTGCAACGTTTCCTAAAGAGCTACCCCAATGTTCCAGAGCTACTGGTGAAAGTGCGGCGCATGTGCGCCCACTTTCGCAAGTCGACAGTAGCCGCTGCTAGCTTAAAATCTCTCCAGCAACGCCTGCATGTGCCACAACACCGGCTTTTGTGCGACGTCCCCACACGCTGGAACTCAACGTTTCAGATGTTGAATAGAGTGGTTGAGCAGCAGAGACCTTTGATGGAATACCAGCTACAAAACCCTAGGGTGCCACAAAGTCAGCTGCCTCAGTTTCACATCCATGAGTGGCCATGGATGAGAGACCTTTGTGACATCCTACGGGTCTTTGAGGAGTCCACAAGGAGGGTGAGCTCTGAGGATGCGATGGTGAGCCTTACAATCCCGCTCTTGTGTGTTCTGAGAGAATCCCTGATTGACATCAGGGATAACTCAGATCACACAGAGGAGTTAGGGATAGCATCCGATCCGTCACAGCTGGAGAGTAGGTCCACACATCTGTCCGCTTCACTGCGTTTAATGGAGGAGGAGGAGGAGGAGGAGGAGGAAGAAGAGTTGTCCGATGATGTGATGGTGATACAGGAGGCTTCCGGGCAACTTCGAATCGTCCCATTGTTGCAGCGCGGATGGGTAGACATGGAGGATGAGGAGGAAATGGAGATTGAACTTTCCGGTGGGGCCAGAGGAGTCATGCCAACTAACACTGTGGCAGACATGGCTGAGTTCATGTTGGGGTGCTTTACAACCGACAAGCGTATTGTCAAAATCATGGAGGACAACCAGTACTGGATCTTTGCTATCCTTGACCCCCGGTATAAAAACAACATCTCGTCTTTTATTCCGGTAGAGGGGAGGGCCAATCGCATCAATGCTTGCCACAGGCAATTGGTGCAGAATATGATGGAGATGTTTCCAGCATGTGACGTTGGCGGCAGGGAGGGCAGTTCCTCCAGTAGGCAACCAAGTTCTCACCGGTCCACACAAACGAGGGGCACACTGTCTAAGGTCTGGGACACCTTGATGGCACCCCCTCGCCAAAGTGCCGCCACGGAGGGTCCTAGTGTCACCAGGCGTGAGAAGTATAGGCGCATGTTGCGGGAATACCTTTCCGACCACAGCCCTGTCCTCTCCGACCCCTCTGCGCCCTACACGTATTGGGTGTCGAAGTTGGACCTGTGGCTTGAACTTGCCCTATATGCCTTGGAGGTGCTGTCCTGTCCTGCCGCCAGCGTCCTATCTGAGAGGGTGTTCAGTGCAGCCGGTGGCATCATCACTGACAAGCGCACCCGTCTGTCAGCTGAGAGTGCCGACCGGCTCACTTTGATAAAAATGAACCACCACTGGGTAGAGCCGTCATTTTTGTGCCCACCTGTGTAAAGCACCCCAACATGAAACTCCATGTCTGTACTCAACCTCTCCAATTCCTCCGCATCCTCATACTCATCCACCATAAGCGTTGCACAATTCTGCTAATACTAGGCTCCCTCCACCCTGATTTCCCCCAACTCTGCTGGTTAGAGGCTCCCTCCACCATGAATTTGCCCAAACTGGGCTGTTTAGAGGCTCCCTCCACCATGAATTGGTCCAAACTGGGTTTTTTAGAGGCTCCCTCCACCATGAATTTGCCCAAACTGGGCTGTTTAGAGGCTCCCTCCACCATGAATTGGTCCAAACTGGGCTGGTTAGAGGCTCCCTCCACCATGAATTTCCCAAAACTTGGCTGTTTAGAGGCTCCCTCCACCATGAATTTGCCCAAACTGGGCTGTTTAGAGGCTCCCTCCACCATTAATTGGTCCAAACTGGGCTGGTTAGAGGCTCCCTCCACCATGAATTTGCCCAAACTGGGGTGGTTAGAGGCTCCCTCCACCATTAATTGGTCCAAACTGGGCTGGTTAGAGGCTCCCTCCACCATGAATTTCCCAAAACTTGGCTGTTTAGAGGCTCCCTCCACCATTAATTGGTCCAAACTGGGCTGGTTAGAGGCTCCCTCCACCATGAATTTGCCCAAACTGGGCTGTTTAGAGGCTCCCTCCACCATTAATTGGTCCAAACTGGGCTGGTTAGAGGCTCCCTCCACCATGAATTTGCCCAAACTGGGCTGTTTAGAGGCTCCCTCCACCATGAATTGGTCCAAACTGGGGTGGTTAGAGGCTCCCTCCACCATGAATTGGTCCAAACTGGGGTGGTTAGAGGCTCCCTCCACCATTAATTGGTCCAAACTGGGCTGGTTAGAGGCTCCCTCCACAATTAATTGGTCCAAACTGGGCTAATTAGAGGCTCCCTCCACCATGAATTGGTCCAAACTGGGTTTTTTAGAGGCTCCCTCCACCATTAATTGGTCCAAACTGGGCTGGTTAGAGGCTCCCTCCACAATTAATTGGTCCAAACTGGGCTAATTAGAGGCTCCCTCCACCATGAATTGGTCCAAACTGGGTTTTTTAGAGGCTCCCTCCACCATGAATTTGCCCAAACTGGGCTGTTTAGAGGCTCCCTCCACCATGAATTGGTCCAAACTGGGCTGGTTAGAGGCTCCCTCCACCATGAATTGGTCCAAACTGGGGTGGTTAGAGGCTCCCTCCACCATTAATTGGTCCAAACTGGGCTGGTTAGAGGCTCCCTCCACCATTAATTGGTCCAAACTGGGCTGGTTAGAGGCTCCCTCCACCATGAATTTGCCCAAACTGGGGTGGTTAGAGGCTCCCTCCACCATTAATTGGTCCAAACTGGGCTGGTTAGAGGCTCCCTCCACAATTAATTGGTCCAAACTGGGCTAATTAGAGGCTCCCTCCACCATGAATTGGTCCAAACTGGGTTTTTTAGAGGCTCCCTCCACCATGAATTTGCCCAAACTGGGCTGTTTAGAGGCTCCCTCCACCATGAATTGGTCCAAACTGGGCTGGTTAGAGGCTCCCTCCACCATGAATTTCCCAAAACTTGGCTGTTTAGAGGCTCCCTCCACCATGAATTTGCCCAAACTGGGCTGTTTAGAGGCTCCCTCCACCATTAATTGGTCCAAACTGGGCTGGTTAGAGGCTCCCTCCACCATGAATTTGCCCAAACTGGGGTGGTTAGAGGCTCCCTCCACCATTAATTGGTCCAAACTGGGCTGGTTAGAGGCTCCCTCCACCATGAATTTCCCAAAACTTGGCTGTTTAGAGGCTCCCTCCACCATTAATTGGTCCAAACTGGGCTGGTTAGAGGCTCCCTCCACCATGAATTTGCCCAAACTGGGCTGTTTAGAGGCTCCCTCCACCATTAATTGGTCCAAACTGGGCTGGTTAGAGGCTCCCTCCACCATGAATTTGCCCAAACTGGGCTGTTTAGAGGCTCCCTCCACCATGAATTGGTCCAAACTGGGGTGGTTAGAGGCTCCCTCCACCATGAATTGGTCCAAACTGGGGTGGTTAGAGGCTCCCTCCACCATTAATTGGTCCAAACTGGGCTGGTTAGAGGCTCCCTCCACAATTAATTGGTCCAAACTGGGCTAATTAGAGGCTCCCTCCACCATGAATTGGTCCAAACTGGGTTTTTTAGAGGCTCCCTCCACCATTAATTGGTCCAAACTGGGCTGGTTAGAGGCTCCCTCCACAATTAATTGGTCCAAACTGGGCTAATTAGAGGCTCCCTCCACCATGAATTGGTCCAAACTGGGTTTTTTAGAGGCTCCCTCCACCATGAATTTGCCCAAACTGGGCTGTTTAGAGGCTCCCTCCACCATGAATTGGTCCAAACTGGGCTGGTTAGAGGCTCCCTCCACCATGAATTTCCCAAAACTTGGCTGTTTAGAGGCTCCCTCCACCATTAATTGGTCCAAACTGGGCTGGTTAGAGGCTCCCTCCACCATTAATTGGTCCAAACTGGGCTGGTTAGAGGCTCCCTCCACCATTAATTGGTCCAAACTGGGCTGGTTAGAGGCTCCCTCCACCATGAATTTCCCAAAACTTGGCTGTTTAGAGGCTCCCTCCACCATTAATTGGTCCAAACTGGGCTGGTTAGAGGCTCCCTCCACCATGAATTTGCCCAAACTGGGCTGTTTAGAGGCTCCCTCCACCATGAATTGGTCCAAACTGGGCTGGTTAGAGGCTCCCTCCACCATGAATTTCCCAAAACTTGGCTGTTTAGAGGCTCCCTCCACCATGAATTGGTCCAAACTGGGCTGGTTAGAGGCTCCCTCCACCATGAATTGGTCCAAACTGGGGTGGTTAGAGGCTCCCTCCACCATTAATTGGTCCAAACTGGGCTGGTTAGAGGCTCCCTCCACAATTAATTGGTCCAAACTGGGCTAATTAGAGGCTCCCTCCACCATGAATTGGTCCAAACTGGGTTTTTTAGAGGCTCCCTCCACCATGAATTTGCCCAAACTGGGCTGTTTAGAGGCTCCCTCCACCATGAATTGGTCCAAACTGGGCTGGTTAGAGGCTCCCTCCACCATGAATTTCCCAAAACTTGGCTGTTTAGAGGCTCCCTCCACCATTAATTGGTCCAAACTGGGCTGGTTAGAGGCTCCCTCCACCATTAATTGGTCCAAACTGGGCTGGTTAGAGGCTCCCTCCACCATTAATTGGTCCAAACTGGGCTGGTTAGAGGCTCCCTCCACCATTAATTGGTCCAAACTGGGCTGGTTAGAGGCTCCCTCCACCATTAATTGGTCCAAACTGGGCTGGTTAGAGGCTCCCTCCACCATGAATTTGCCCAAACTGGGCTGTTTAGAGGCTCCCTCCACCATGAATTGGTCCAAACTGGGCTGGTTAGAGGCTCCCTCCACCATGAATTTCCCAAAACTTGGCTGTTTAGAGGCTCCCTCCACCATTAATTGGTCCAAACTGGGCTGGTTAGAGGCTCCCTCCACCATGAATTGGTCCAAACTGGGGTTTTTAGAGGCTCCCTCCACCATGAATTGGTCCAAACTGGGGTTTTTAGAGTCTCCCTCCACCATGAATTGGTCCAAACTGGGGTTTTTAGAGTCTCCCTCCACCATGAATTGGTCCAAACTGGGGTTTTTAGAGGCTCCCTCCACCATGAATTTGCCCAAACTCTGCTGGTTAGAGGCTCAATCCACCCTGATTTTCAAAACAAATGTTGGTGCCAACCTCAACTTACTACAAGGGCCAAATTCACTGCTGGTGACAAGCTCTCCTCACTGCAAGTGCCAAATACACATGTTTCAAGGTGTTTTCCTACTGTCAGAGAGGTGGTATTGAGTGTGTAAAGTGTGTAGTTGTTAGGCTGTGATGTTGGGGTAATAGAGGGTCTTTGGTGTGTTAGATGCCCCCAGACATGCTTCCCCTGCTGTCCCAGTGTCATTCCAGAGGTGTTGGCATCATTTCCTGGGGTGTCATAGTGGACTTGGTGACCCTCCAGACACGGATTTGGGTTTCCCCCTTAACGAGTATCTGTTCCCCATAGACTATAATGGGGTTCGAAACCCGTTCGAACACACGAACATTGAGCGGCTGTTCGAATCGAATTTCGAACCTCGAACATTTTAGTGTTCGCTCATCTCTAATCTTTGCATGTGAAGGTATTTTATTCATGTTTTAACAAAGATTACAAGTTATTTTTTATGGATGCTGGAAGTTTTACCATCATTTTGAGGAATTGGTTTCCAAGCTGCTAATCTTGGTTCTTCCGTGCATCTGCATTGGCTCATACTCCTATATATTGAACAGTGGTATATCAGTGTGGTGTTGAGCGGTGTTTTTCTATTTTTGAGATTCCTGAGGACCTTCGAAGAAGAGTTGCTGATACTTATCATATTGGAAAAGGTTGCAAAACCATCTTTATAGAGTTTGGAGTCCACCAAATCACAGTTGGGTAGATTGTGAACAAATGAAGGAAATTCAAGACCATTATGTTCCTGTGCAGGAGTGGTCAACTAAGATAGATCCCACCAAGAGCAAGACATATAATAGTCCACAAGGTCACAGAGGTACCCAAGGTAACCTATAAGAAGGCCATTTGCAGTTTGCTGAAGATCATCTGAACAGATGTTTTGTGTAAGAATCAGATCAAAATTGAGTTTTTTGGTTTAAGTGAGAAGCGTTATGTACAACGAAAGAACTCTGCACCCAAGAATAAACACCCAATACTATCTATCACACTCAGTTAGTGGTAGTATCAAGGTTTGGACCTGTTTTCTTGCATCAGGGCCATGACGGCTTGCCAACATTAGTGGCTTAGTGGAAAGTGGCTTACCAAAATTTTTATATATTTTGTCTGGTAAACTAAGCAAACGAATAGGTGATGTAAAGGTAAACTACGCAGCCTACAAATGCACCATATTTATCATCCAGTATCAGCCACTGTGATAAATCTAGTCTAAGCTTATACTATTAGTGAATCTGTGTTATCATACCAATTTCTTTAACCACTTTCTGACCGCCCATAGACTATAAACGTCCGGGAAGTGGTTGCCTAGTTCTGACAGGACGTACTGGTATGTCCAATCAGAACACAGCAGCTGCACGGAGGTCGTGCAGCTGCTGAAGCTGGGAGCCGGCTGTAGGCAGGGAAGGTTTATTCCCATCCCTGCCGTCTCGATCGCTGTGTATACAGCGCTCAATGAGCGCTGTATACACGGCTATAGGCGCCGCCATGATGCGGCCGCCCTCTGACCCGGCAGTCATGTGATCCGCCAGGCTCAGCGTCTTACAAGAGCTGCTGGGTCCTACAAGAGCCAGATCAGCTCTGTAAGTGTAAAGAACAGTGTGCAGGAGGCTGTATTCCTCCTGTAATTGAGGCTAAATGTACCAGCCCCAGTTATAGGAGAAATCAGCCTCCAGTACAAAAAAAAAAAAAAAAAAGATGTTCCCAAAGATCTCTTATGACCTTATGGGGACACAATCTGAAAAAAAAAAAATATATATATTATAAAAAAGTTAAAAGAAATTAAAATAAAATTATTAAAATAAATAAAAAAAATAATACGCTAATAAATAGCCGTTATTAAAGGTTATAGCCCCACCCCCGACATCACCATACAAAATAAAAATTACCGTAATGGAGAGGAAACATTTTATAAAGTTTTTCAGTAGCACTTTGTGTTATTAAATAAAAAATAAAGTGAAAACCAGACACAATTTCCCTCCTATTATGTTTATATTTTCCCGAATATAAAAAAAAATTAAAACACATTTGAAAATAAAAACAACATAAAAATAAATCCCTATGTGTCTGCGAAAAAAGATGCAAAAATTAGTTGACTGAGACATATGAGAAAAATGTTACAGCCCTCAAAACCGCACATACAAAAAACCCCAAAAATGTGTCTGGTCCTGGACCACAAACTGGCCCGGTACTGAAGTAGTTAAGAAAAGTAGTCAATGGGAAATACATTAAACTCTGTTGCATATAGTTGTCTAAGTCCAAGCCATATGGACAGATTTTGGGAGATTATTTCTGTACAGAGTGAACCAGTTTTCCTATCTATTTGAAGACTGCCTACATTTTTTGACTTTCGTTTATGTAATAAATTGATAGAGCAGGTGAAGGCTATATACTCTATCCACTGGTTCTGGATTGTCCATTGACTATATAAGTCCGAGCAGTCCACTCTTAACCCTGCAAGCATGTACTCATGAAAAATTGTTCAACTGAAGAATCGGGGAACTGGCTGTTACTACATCTATATGTCCCATAGAGAAGGCAGTGGTGATGTAGACAGTGCTCAATGTCACACCCACATAACAGGTTCTAATCTCGCCCTCAGCGACACAACACTATGTGTCAGCTACATAAAACTTGTAAAAAAAAAAAACAACTTTCAACATTTTTTTGTTTACATTTACATTGGAATAACCTGACCGATAAAAAATGTTAGAATCCTCAAAACGGCATATACAAAAAAGCCCCAAATGTGCCCGAAAACCCAGGAAAATTCCAGCGCTTAAGTAGTTAAAGAAAAATGTAGGTTCCTGTTTTCTTCCTCTTATCTCTTTTCTTATCACTCGCTGCATACAGTGATCTTAATACACAAGAAGTCTATACACATACAGTTCAGTTTACAATGAAGTCTACAGAGATGGAAGGGGGATTAGGAAGACGAGGAAGGTAGAAGACCAAGAGAGACATGAGGCTGTCTACAGCATCTAATGAGTCCCTACTCATAATCCAGCTCTGTTGTGAATGTAAATTGTGACAGTATAATGCAGTATCTCTCTGTAGGCTACCTCCATGAGCTTTCCTCCTCTTTTCCCTCTCCTTTCCATAGACTTTAATTGCCTATAGCTTAAAGGGGTTGTCCCATTACATATAAGCAGGGCCGGCGTCAGCGCACGGCATAGTCGGGCAAGTGCCGGGGCCCACAGAGCCTCTGGGGGCCCCCCGGCACTTGCCCGCCCCAGCACTTGCCTGTCCCGATTTCAGCTCATCGGCGTCCGTTGAGCTGAATACATAGTCGATTAAAGCAGGAGCTGTCAGCTCAGCTCCTGCTTTAAAGCTGCGGCCCGGCTTGCGCGTGTAGGCGCGATGACGTCATCACATTGCGCCTACACACGCAAGCCGGGCCGCAGCTTTAAAGCAGGAGCTGAGCTGACAGCTCCTGCTTTAATCGACTATGTGAATGGAGTGAGAGAGCGGAGAGAGGAGCGTCGGGGGAGCGATGGAAGGTGAGTGTGTTTGTTTTGTATTAAATATTAAGGTGGAACATAATGAAGGGGGCCCATGAAACTGGGGGGCAAATGACGGGGAGGTGGGGAACGGCATGACACTGGGGAAGATGAAGAGGGTGGGGAGAGAACGGCATGAAACTGGGGACAGAGATGGAGGGGGCCCAATGAAACTGGGGGGCAAAATAAGGGGAGGGGGGGAATGGCATGACACTGGGGCAGATGGGGGGGTGGAACAGCATGACACTGGGGCAGAGACGGGGGACATGAAACTGTGGGCAGATGAAGGGGGAGAACGTGATGAAACTGGGGACAGAGATGGAGGGGGGGACATGAAACTGGGGGCAGAGGAAGGGTGTATATGAAACTGGGGGGAGAGATGGAGGGGGGGCATATAATTTACGGGTGACTGTAGGAGGATTATACTGTGTGGGAGCACATGATAAAATGAATGAGAATGGGCGGAGTCAACATAAAAGTGGGTGGAGCCAAATTTGCCGCGGCTGGGTTCCTCTGGGATTATTTTCCCTGGGAATGAAGCTCCAGTGGACTTGCGTGACCGATGCTCCATTCATTGTTACATGGCTGCTGGGGATTTCTGTCCTGGCAGCCCTATAGCAGTAAATGGAGTGCCGGTCACACAAGCCCACTGGAGCTTCATTCACAGCATGGCTTCAGGGGAACTTTGGGTCCCTTGGTCTCCTGCTCGCTGGGGTCCCAATGGCCGGACCTTCAATGATCTGTCACTTATCTCCGATCCTATGGAGAAGTGATGCGTGTCTGTAATGAGAAAAAACACTTTAAACCCCTGAACAGAATATTATTTTAGGATTTTATCTGATGCAGAAGGAGGCAAAAAAGTGAAAAAATAGGCATTCTTCAAAAAATATTAAATATTACAAATTTTACTATTATCACCTACACTATTGAGTTATGAATAAATGTAAGTTTACCTTAGTCTCCCTGTAGCCTCTTTCCGAAAAATATTTTTAACCTTCCAGCCAATATACAGTATATAACAGCGATACAATGTTTCTGTAATAGATGTTTTTGTAAATCTATCTCAAGTCTAATCTATTTTTCTATTATCCATTATTAACCCTCTGCACACCTTTCATAGACGACTTGTCCTGAGCCTACCGCACCTGTTACCAAAAATGTGCTGAGAAATACCGTACTGTACTGTGTGAGCAGCTATTATAGCGCAGCAGCCGCACCCTGTAAATTATGGACCCGACCAGTCTGTTTACTTTTATAAGAAACCATTTGCAAGATTAGTTATAGGAGAATGGTTGCTCTTTGTACGACTATAAAAGTCATGTGTTATATTACGTAATAAAAAAAACGTCTACAATGGGTTGGGGCAATATTGCAATTGACTTTGTCAAAGAAGTCGGGGACCAGAAACTGGTTTTCCATGTAAAGCGCAGCATAAAATTTATTTGTCCTCGTCCTCATGTCTACAGTTATTGAATATTCTTCCAGCCCTATCTAATAATTGGGATGTAATTCTCTCCGCAGCCGCGTTACAAGCACTGAAAAGAAAGAAGAGACTGGAGAAGCAGCTAACCCAGATAGATGGGACGCTATCCACCATTGAGTTCCAGAGAGAAGCTCTCGAGAATTCCCACACCAACACAGAGGTTTTGAAAAATATGGGTTATGCCGCCAAAGCCATGAAAACAATCCATAAAAACATGTAAGTAAGACCTGTACATGCTCAGCATTAAAGGGGATGTCTGGGCTTAAAGAGGACCTTTCACCATCTGGGGCACATGCGGTTTTATACACCGCTAGAAAGTGACAGTGACAGTGCACTGAATTCAGCAACTATCGGCTTTCCCGTTCTGTGCCCCTGATGAAGAGCTATCGGTGCCGGTACCGTAACTCTTCACTGTCAGTCAGGCCCTTCCTCACATCAGCGTCTATAGCGCTGTACTGTGGGAGCTTTCGTTGCTTACCGCCCAGCGATGACGCAGTATGGACAAGAGGCAGCTTTGGGATTCCTTCATTGTTCCGTGCCTGGTAGCCACTGTACCCCATATAGCTATGCTCCTGTTGTTTATGTAATGAAAGGTTATACAGTCCTCCAACATACTTTATGAAATAATTCCTATTTTTTTTTTATCTCTGTTTGCTGTCCTTCATTATTTATTTCCAGTGGATAAAAAAAAAAACAACAGTTTATGGTCATGTGATGTACAGTCCATGGTCATGTGATATACAGTCCATGGTCATGTGATATACATCACATGATCATGGACTGTACATCACATGATCATAGACTGTACATCACATGACCATGGACTGTACATCACATGACCATAGACTGTACATCACATGACCATGGACTGATCTTTACCCATTGGAATTAAACAATGAATAACAGCAAGCAGAGATCTAGAAAAGTGTGAGGAACTGATACAGAAAGTATATTACAGAACTGGATAATTTTCCATTATACAAACAATAACATGTATGTGGCGAAACTGGACAACCCCTTTAAGGGACTGGTGGGAAATTGTATAAAATAATAAGAGCCTCCGCTGCTGGACTCAGTGGTCTTATTGAGCCTAGTGGTCCTTAGCGTCTTACCTTTCCATCCTCCATAGGGTGAACCATGGACACCTATAGAAGGGGCTTTGTACTTCTTGAGGTTCTCAGCCAGCACTTGACTTGTACTTCACTGAAGTAGTTACTTGTATCCTGACTTTTAGCTCATTTACAGCATCCTAGACATAAAAGTCTAATAATTGCCTCTGTAACCATATTCAATAAACCCGCAGGAGCGACTGTAGCAAGTCTTCAGCATTTTGTGGGAATTTTCGACTATGTTAGCCGCGCTTTCAATCATCTCCGACAATGTCTGCAATTGTGATGTATCTGCTTTGTGTTCGCTATGAACCTTATGCGGCATATTGATATACACGATGTTCTCTGAGTCATCCTATAAAATATCTCTTAACTCGCTCATTGTTCTTTCCGATCGCTCTGCAGAATACAGATAGCACAGAACTCACAGCGAGTGCAAGGTATTGATTCATGTCTGAGAAATAAAAGCTCTCTATTGTGCTCTTACCAGTAAAGACGGCATAATTCATGGCGCGGCCAATGACAGAATTCGCGGTTTAATTAAGGACATGTTCATTCTCAATGGACACCAGCAATAGAAGCTCTAACTGCGACTGGAAGTTTCTTTTCTAGATATTTTATAGCATTATATTTCTTTATAACATGTGAAATGTTGTTACCTGCAGGGATCTGGATAAGATTGATGATTTGATGCAGGACATCACCGAACAACAGGATGTAGCGCAAGAAATCTCAAATGCCATTTCTAACCCCGCTGGTTTTGGTGAAGAGTTTGATGAGGTAATTGCCGGTAACAAAGTTTGGGATTTGCAGTGTTCTGTTATTCGGGTTTTATATATATATATATATATATATATATATATATATATATATATATATATATAGCTATTTTATTGCATGGGATTGTGCTATTATGTGTTTCATGTGATACAATATTTTGCATGTCTGGTAGTGCAGGTAAATCTCCACTAGTGGGAGCCAGATACATCTAGGACCTGTATAAATATTTATTTTCTTACTAGTATAACACCGACATGTTCCGTGGCGCTTTACGGATATTGTCAATCACTTGTTAATACAGGGCGCACAAATCTACAGTGGGTATGGAAAGTATTCAGAGCCCATTTTTCACTCTTTGTTTTATTGCAGCCATTTGCTAAAAGCAAAAAAAGTTGATTTTATTTCCCATTAATGGACACTCAGCACCCAATCTTGACAGATAAAAACCAGAAATGTAGATATTTTTGCAAAAGAAAAATTGAAATATCACATGATCATAACTATACTCACTGTACATGCCCTATCAGTATGCCTTTGGAGCACCCCCTAGTGACCGCTGCAGACAACCAGAATTTTATCACTGGTTTGCTTGAAACATAGCATTCTGCTTGCACTATCCGATCTGCAGGCAGCATGTTATAGAGCAGGAGGAACAGACTAGATTGATATATAGGTTACTAAGAAAAGATTCAGTATAACAGGTCATTTACCCATTAGAATCTTAGTACACTGAAGTCCAGGAGGCGGAGCTATGAGTGATTAACAGCCTCCCCTTCATGACTGTGCATAGAGATAGCTGTCAATCACTCATAGCTCCGCCTCCTGGACTCCTCAGTGTAGAAAGAGCAGAGATTACAATGGATAAATGACTGGTTTACTGAATCTTCTGTTAGTAACCTATATATCAATCTATTCTGCTCCACCTGCTCAATAATATGTTGCTTGTAGACTAGACAGTATTCTACATTTGACAGCTTCTTTAACAGCATGATAGCATTTGGTGCAAACATGGGAAATGGATTCCCATATAAATATTAGGAAAAAACACTATCTGAAGTCTCCCTGAAATTTAGTATTAAATGCAGGCTCAACCCTACAGAAACTTTAAAAAAAAAAATATATATATATATATATATATATATACCGTATATATATATATATATGTGTGTGTGTGCTATATATATATATATATATTTTACATTTTATCAGGGGGAGAAGGGGGTCCAAAATTAAAAATAGCAAATTCCTTTTGCATTGAAGCATTTGGGTCCTGGGGGAACAGAGGACTGTGCAGAACAATACTTATTTCCCATAGATACTAGCAGCAGGTGCTCGGCTCTTATATGAGGTCACTGTAAAGATCTGGATCTCTGCAACGTTGCCAGCACTCACACATATTATGATATATTCAACCTGTGCTATTTGATACTGATTTTGAAGCAGATTCCGCCTCAAAATCAGCCTCCCATTGTTTTCAATGGGCGACAATGATAAATTCTGAAAGAAGAAGTGTCCTGCTCGCTCTTGCCAGGGATTCCATGGCTGATTCACACACAGAACCTGCGGTGCGAGTCTCTCACTGACTCTATCTGAGTCTCAAATTCTCCAAATTTCTCCATATGAACCTGCCTTTAAAAGACAATGATTGCTGCGGGCCTTGGATACATAGCACAAATACGCTCATAGTAATGGATACACAATTAATAAATCCATCATGTTTGAGAAACCCATCCCATTCTATTACATAACCATTGATAGGAGGCGTCTGCTATTTGTGCTGTGTTAGAATATTGCACAATGTACCAGGTTGCTTAGCGTTACATAAGCCGCCTACTATATATAACTACTATATATAATGCGCCATAGAGAAGTCACGGAAGTTTTTGATTCTTGCAGGATGAGTTATTGGCAGAATTAGAAGAACTGGAACAAGAAGATCTCAACAGTCATATGGCCAACGTCAGGTTACCGAGTGTGCCGTCCACAAAACTGCCATCCAGACCAGGTAACCAGAGATGGAAATATTACTCAGATACACAGTACAGAAGATATACACTTACAAATAGGAACATTGTCCATTGTCCTCATGTACACACCTTGCTTGTCTGTTACTTGGGAACAATGGTAAGAGATATCAATGTATATGAGTTTTTTGGAGCAATGAGGGCTTTGCCATTGCTCCAAAGAGGTCAAAGGGAACACCCATATTGTTTTCAAAAGAGCTCATTTTTAGAGATGAATGAACACTGTTTGGAACAGCACGCTCCCATAGAAATGAATGGACGTAGCCGGCACGCGGGGGGTTAAGTGGCCGGCCACCGGCAAAGTGTACGTGCCAGCTGCTTCCATTCATTTCTATGGGAGCGTGCTGTTTGGAACGGCTGATCCGAACAGTGTTCGCTCATCTCTACTCATTTTCATTTTGAAAAAAACAGCAATAGAGTCCCCATTTCACCAGACACAGTTTAGTTGAGGTGGCCCTAACCTATCTATCTGCAGGGCGGGGATGATATGCTTGTTCCTTGTGATAGACTCCCCTTACACAACATAACAGAGAAGCACATGCTAAAAATTCTTCTGCTAACAATTTACTCATTTATGTCAGCAGCGGCGGCATCGACAAGGAAGAGGGTGGAAGACGATGATGACATGAAGATGTTGGCGGCCTGGGCTACCTAGTCAGGAACTAGCTAAGCCAGCGATCCCCAACCAGTGGCCGGTGAGCCACATGTTCCTGCTGCACTTGACTTCCTAGCTGGTGAAACTTGCTGATACTATTGTGGATCAATGGCTTCAAGCTGCAGACCATATCATTGTCACTTGGCTTTTGGCTCAGGAAGGTGTTATGGGTATAACCGGGACTGACAAACTGGATATTACAGCAAAAAAATATCAGAGCCGCAATTTTCACGTTTCACATTGACATCTATTTCATTATTACCATTTGTTTTCTTCGGTAAATTTTTAATACCTGTATTTGCTATCAGTCAAATGTACAAAGTGACTCCGGTGATAGGACAGGTTGGGGACCTCTGCTGTATACGGAATGTACAAATGTGTAAATGCTATGATAAACGTTACCTATATAGATATTATGTGTGGTTTCCTACTGCAGCTCAGGGATAGTGGGGATGTGAAATCTACCCTGATTTTATATATATATATATATATATATATATATATATATATATATATATAGACATACATATATACTAAGACTGCAATTGATTCTTTGCACTAATTCTCATTCAAAATAGGAAAAATGACATTATATATGTTGTAAATGAGTAAAAGACTGTAATATACTTGGCCATTCCATTGTAGGGTTATCTGCTCTCTATTGTTTGGTGGTTTTAATAAAATACTGTTGTACTTACAGTTTAATATTTATAGTGTATTACATGTAATGAACTACAATCCTCAGCATACTTAGTTATAGTTTTACAATAGTTGGTGAGCACTACCGGAACTATATATACTGTACGTGTATGTGATCATTTTATATTCACCTTTATGTAATGTTCTGATTATTTTCACAAAAGTACACCAGGAGACATACCTCATGTAACCACCAGATGGCATTACTATCATTGGCTGTGAAGTCTGCCCTGTATATACATTTGTTTTTAAAGTGTATCTGTTAGAAATGAGCGAGTAGTGAAATATTCAATATTCGTTTCAAGTAGCCCCTCGATATTCGACTATTTGATTGAATATCGAATCCCATTATAGTCTATGGGGAAAGAAAAATGCTTCGTTTCAGGGGAAACCCAAATTCGACTAAGGATAATCACCAAGTCCACAATGACACCTCAGCAAATGATGCCAACACCTCTGGAATGCAACTGGGACAGCTGGGGAAGCATGTCTGGGGGCATCTAACACACCCAAGCCCAGTGGCGTAACTACCGGGGTAGCAGTGGTAGTAGCTGCCACAGGGCCTGGGACATTAGGGGGCCCGGTGACAGCTGCATTTTTTTCTTTTTTTTTAATAGGCTGTTACCGGCTGGAGTTACTCCAACCGGTAACGGGCCCTATTTACTTACCGATCCTGGCTGGTAAGTGACACCGCGGGCCCCACAAAGACTATCATTATACTTGGGGGTCTTTGCAGACCTCCGAGTATAATGATCGGAAGCCTGAGAGAGGTAAGAAACATAAAAAACACTGTTACTTACCTCGCCACGATCCGGGCAGGCTTCAGGCCTAGCTATCTGACTTCTCTGACATCACATGAACCAGGTCTGCGTCCCGGGTCATGTGACGTCCAACGTCATTGAAGAAGGACGACAGCGGAGGACTGCAGCGGAGACAGGGGACAGGTAAGTAACAGTGGTTTTTTAATGTTTTTATTTCCCCTGGGTTTCTGATTATTATACTCTGGGGTCTGAAAAGACCCCAGAGTATAATAATTGTTTATAGGTGCCCACAGTGGAGCATAATACTGAGTGCAGGGGCGACTATGGGACATAATACTGTGTGCAGGGGCCACTGAGGGACATAATACTGTGTGCAGGGGCCACTAAGGGACATAATACTGTGTGCAGTGGTCACTGAGGGACATAATACTGTGTGCAGGGGCCACTATGGAGCATAATACTGTGTGCAGTGGTCACTGCGGGACATAATACTGTGTGCAGGGGCCACTATGGAGCATAATACTGTGTGCAGGTGTAGTGTTGTAGTGAGGATGCAGGTCTTCTGGAATAAGTCCACTATGAGATGGTTACTCTTGTAGATCAGAACACTTTATTCCATGCTTCCATCATGGCTCCCTGTCTAACAACTCCTCCCCCTCAGCTCAGCTCCTCCTCCATTACTACCTCACTGTTGCTAGGCAGACAAAGCAGAATAAGTAAGCAGAACAGAACATACAGTACTTACTTATAACAACATCACATCTCTCCCCTTCTTATAAAAAAAAATAAAATAAAATGCAAACATTATAAATGAACAATAAATAAAAGGTCCGAACTGAAAAGAAAATTTTACTGCAGAACATAGTCCCTGAGGTGCGTTGGTGGCCTTCGACTCATCCTTGTCGGGTAGCGTTGAGACATTTCGTTATCAGAAACAGTCTGTGAATTTTCGGTATCTCTTGTTGGTGTTGCTGAACCAGTTGTACCTGGTGAAATTTCCTCATCATCTGTCTCCTTTGCACTTGCTCCTGGGTTGTAGTCACAAAGCTTTTTAAAATGGGAGACATTTCGTGTCACTTGATGACCCTGGCGTTGAGCAGTAACCATGGTACCTTTGACGTGTGTGACTTGAAAGGGTTCTGGATGATAAGGGGATGATAACTTGTCACTGGGTCTCAGCCTTTTAACAAGGACCCAGTCTCCCACATCCAGCTGTTTGAAGCAACAACTTCTCTTATCTGCATATCTTTTCATCCTGCCTTTGGCAAGGGAATCATTGAGGACCAATGGAGTCTGGACGTGAACTACTGGGATGTTTGGAAGCTTAATGCGCAAAGGCCTGCCGAAAAGCGCAGTCGCTGGCGGAGTTCCTGTAGTAGAGTGCGGGGTGGCTCTGTACTGTCTAAGGAATCTGTACAATTCTTGCTGCAAATCCTTGTGTTCCATGGTAGCAATCCGAAGAGTTTTGTTGATTGATTGCATGAAGCGCTCCACTTCACCATTGGCTTGAGGCCAGTAAGGAGTTATTTTCCTGTGGTTAAAACCAAGATAAGTTGCAAAAGACTGAAAATCTGCACTATTGAAAGGTGGCCCATTGTCAGTCTTCACTGTTTCAGGTATGCCATATGCAGAGAAGATTTTGTCCAGTTTTGGTATGACAGCTCTTGCAGAGGTGGTGGAAACGGGTCAATGACTGGAAACCTAGAAAAATCATCTATGACAACCAGTAAATAGGAATGATCTGGCAAAGTGCAGAAATCAACACTCACAGCAGTCCATGGATTGTCTGGCAGAGGTGTCATTTGTACTGGTGCTCGGCTATGGTCCACCGTAGTTGCTTGGCAAGGTATACATGTGGCAATAAGTGCTTCCACTTGTTTATCTAGTCCAGGAAACCATACTTTCTCCCTAAGTAATTGCTTTGTTTTAACTATACCTTGATGGGCCTCATGGGCCAGATCGATCACTCTACTCTGAAGTTTCTGAGGAATGACCAGGCGGTTGTCACGTAGTAGTATGTTTGAGTCAGATACAGAAAGAGAGTGTCTTGCATTAAAGAAGGCCTGTAAATATGCTGTTTGGCCCTGCGGTTGAAGACGAGTCTCAGCTAGAAAAGAGTTCCAGTTCTTAGACCGAACAGTGTCAATTACCAACTGAAGTTGGGGATCAGAATCCACCGCATGTTTAATTTCTTCGAGGGTCATTGCTCTTGGCACAGAGTGTGTAACAATGAAATTTACATGCTCCTCAGCTAAGACAGTGGCAGGCAAGTCATCTTTGGTAGACTGTGGTGAAGGGTGTCTTGAAAAATAGTCTGCAGGGTTCCCAGCTCCTGCCTCATATCTCAAGTGAAAGCGATAGTTCTGCAGGCGGAGTAGCCAGCGTTCAAGTCGTGGGGGTGGCTTTGATGAATGTTTATTGAAGATTGGAATGAGTGGTTTATGATCACTGACCACTGTGAATGGACGACCAAAGAGGTAAAGATGAAAATGAAGGCATCCCCATACAACTGCGAGAGCTTCCCTCTCAGTTTGAGAATAGCGCTGTTCCGTTTCTGTTAAAGCCTTGCTCGCATAGGAGACTGTGGAGATACTGCCAGTTTTGGACACCTGAGTTAAAATTGCACCAAGGCCTACAGGACTGGCATCCACAATGAGCTCAGTAGACTTTAGTGGGTCAAAATAGGCCATGACCGTGTCACTAGAAAGACTGGACTTTAGTGTGTCAAATGCTGATTGATGTTCAACTGTCCATGACCAAGGAGTATCCTTTTTAGTGAGTTGTCGTAGGGGTTCAGAAACAGTAGCCAGATCAGGTATGAATCGTCCACAGTATGTGACCAGACCAAGAAAACTTCGAACATCTGAGACATTTTGTGGCTGGCTAGCAGAGGTTATGGCTGCTACTTTCTCAGGGTCTGCAGAAACACCATTTTCAGAAAAAATGTAGCCAAAAAAATTCAATGACGTCTTGTTGAACTCGCATTTTGATGGATTAACAGTTAAATTGCAGGTCTGCAGTCTCTGAAAGACTTGTTCTAGGTGATTGTCATGTTCCTCTTGGGTTGTGCCAAAGATAAGGATGTCATCACTAACATTGAGGACTCCAGGTATTCCTGAAAGAACCTGCCTGATAACATTCTGAAAGATTTCTGCAGCCGATGAAATGCCAAAATTCAGCCTCTTGAACCTTCTTAGACCGACATGAGTGCTAAAAGTTGTGATATATCTGGAGTCTGGATGCAATTCAAGCTGATGATAACCAGATTTTAGATCAATTTTTGAGAATACTTTTGCACCATTTAGATCTGTGAGAATATCATCAATGGTAGGTGTAATGTGCCTTTCTCTTTGAATGGCTCGATTGGCATGTCGCATATCCACACATAACCTGATTTTACCAGGCTGCTTAGGTTTAGGCGCAACAACAATTGGTGAGACCCAGGGAGTTGGGCCCTCGACACGTTCAATAACATCATCTGTCTCAAGGTCTTGTAGCTCTTTCTCCACTAGCTTGCGGACATGGAATGGGATGCGCCTGTGAGGTTGAACTGACGGCTGTACTGACTGGTCAATGTGTAATTTCACTTGAAAGTCTTTCAGCTTTCCTATGCCTTGAAAGAGTTGAGGATATTTCTGCATAACATTTTGGACAGAAGAGTGTGTTACGCTGTTTGCCAGTTTCACTAGGCCCAGAGATACCGCACTATTGCAGCTCAGAAGAGTGTCTGCAGAACACTCCACTACATAGAAAGTGTCCGTGATGGATTTCCCTTCAGCCGTTAGTAATGCCTGAAATTTGCCACATAGGGGTAATGCAGTAGCTGAACCATAAGGATATATCTTCAGGTTAGTACATTGCAAAGCAGGTTTGTTCTTTAGCTGGCTATAAGTGGCATGACTAATAACATTGACAGACGCCCCTGTGTCTACCAGTGTCTCCACCGGATTGCCATGTATTAAGATGACTTGTTTGGGATTAGACATTGCATGCACATTGCGAGACCCCTCAGTCACTGAGAATAAGTAGGTGCTGCAGGGCTCATCAGCAGGGGACACTGACTGCACTGCATGAACTTTCTGTGGCAAGGCTTGTTTAGCAGAGAGAGAAGATTGTGATTTTGATCTGCAGACTTTTGCAAAGTGATTTTGTTTCCCACAGTTATGACAAGTTACTCCCTTTGCTGGGCATGGTTTCTGATGAGGATAAGGACCTCCACAGTTGTAGCAGGTTGCAGCCTGTGTGTGAGGCACATGTGGCTTCTGAGTGAGCTTTGCTACAGAAGATGGCTGCTCTGGTATACAGTCTGTGTTCTCTATAAGTTTAGCTTGATTCTCTGCTGCATCATGAATACGTGCAATGTCCAGTAGCTTTGTTAAAGTCATGGTGGGATCTCTGAGTGCTTGTCTCCTTAACTTAGAGGACACACAACCTTGTATGATTTGCATCAGAATTTCCTTGTCTATATCTGCAAATTCACAGTAAGCTGCAAGTTGTCTTAAGCGGACATGATATTCATCAATGGTTTCTGTTGCTGACTGTTTTGACTGTCTAAACTTGAAAATTTCAAAAGCTGCATTTATGTATGGAGAGAAATGCTTAGTTAGTGCTGCTTTGCTTAGCTCATAGTCACTGTCCTCCCCTGTATTGGGCAGAGTTGTGAAGATATCATAGACTTGCTCCCCTGCATAGTGTAATAACATGGCTTTCTTTCTTGCATTATCAGTAATGTTCATTGCTTGCAGGAATATCTCAAAGCGTTTCAGCCATTTATTCCAGCATGCTGCTAAGTTTGCTTGGGGCTGGTGCACATCAAATACAGCAAAGGAGGGTAAGCAGGCCATGGCTGGTGCTAGGATTGCAGTCTTGCAAACAGTTTTCTGTAGCAGTGAAATACCTTTAGCTGATGATTCTTAATCCTCGTCGCCAATTGTAGTGTTGTAGTGAGGATGCAGGTCTTCTGGAATAAGTCCATTATGAGATGGTTACTCTTGTAGATCAGAACACTTTATTCCATGCTCCATCATGGCTCCCTGTCTAACAACTCCTCCCCCTAAGCTCAGCTCCTCCTCCATTACTACCTCACTGTTGCTAGGCAGACAAAGCAGAATAAGTAAGCAGAACAGAACATACAGAACTTACTTATAACAACATCACAGCAGGGGCCACTGAGGGACATAATACTGTGCGCAGGGGCCACTGAGGGACATAATACTGTGTGCAGGGGCCACTATGGGACATAATACTGTGTGCAGTGGTCACTGCGGGACATAATACTGTGTGCAGGGGCCACTATGGAGCATAATACTGTGTGCAGGGGCCACTGAGGGACATAATACTGTGTGCAGGGGCCACTATGGAGCATAATACTGTGTGCAGTGGTCACTGCGGGACATAATACTGTGTTCAGGGGCCACTATGGAGCATAATACTGTGTGCAGTGGTCACTGCGGGACATAATACTGTGTGCAGGGGCCACTATGGAGCATAATACTGTGTGCAGGGGCCACTGAGGGACATAATACTGTGTGCAGGGGCCACTGAGGGACATAATACTGTGTGCAGGGGCCACTATGGAGCATAATACTGTGTGCAGGGGCCACTGAGGGACATAATACTGTGTGCAGGGGCCACTGAGGGACATAATACTGTGTGCAGGGGCCACTATGGGACATAATACTGTGTGCAGTGGTCACTGCGGGACATAATACTGTGTGCAGGGGCCACTATGGGACATAATACTGTGTGCAGTGGTCACTGCGGGACATAATACTGTGTGCAGGGGTCACTATGGAGCATTATACTGTGTGCAGGGGCCACTGAGGGACATAATACTGTGTGCAGGGGCCACTGAGGGACATAATACTGTGTGCAGTGGTCACTGCGGGACATAATACTGTGTGCAGGGGCCACTATGGAGCATAATACTGTGTGCAGTGGTCACTGCGGGACATAATACTGTGTGCAGGGGCCACTATGGAGCATAATACTGTGTGCAGGGGCCACTGAGGGACATAATACTGTGTGCAGGGGCCACTATGGGGATAATACTGTGTGCAGTGGTCACTGCGGGACATAATACTGTGTGCAGGGGTCACTATGGAGCATTATACTGTGTGCAGGGGCCACTGAGGGACATAATACTGTGTGCAGGGGCCACTGAGGGACATAATACTGTGTGCAGTGGTCATTGAGGGACATAATACTGTGTGCAGTGGTCACTGCGGGACATAATACTGTGTGCAGGGGCCACTATGGAGCATAATACTGTGTGCAGTGGTCACTGCGGGACATAATACTGTGTGCAGGGGCCACTATGGAGCATAATACTGTGTGCAGGGGGCACTGAGGGACATAATACTGTGTGCAGGGGCCACTGAGGGACATAATACTATGCGCAGGGGCCACTGAGGGACATAATACTATGCGCAGGGGCCACTGAGGGACATAATACTATGAGCAGGGGCCACTGAGGGACATAATACTATGCGCAGGGGCCACTGAGAGACATAATACTGTGTGCAGGGGCCATTAAGGTACTTAATACTGTGCGCAGGGGCCACTATGCGGCAAAATGGGGCTTTTGGGAAAATTAGTTGCAAAAAGATTGTATATATTGATGGTGTATATACAGATGGTTTATATATACAGATGTTGTATATACACTCTTCAAGCGTGTATCACATTGAAAGCAATAGGTGAAAAAGCCTCCCATTAAGTTCAATGGGTAGCGCGTGTAAGACCGAACCCATTGAAGTCAATGGGATCTGTTTTGAAGTGCCTCACTCTGACACGTGTTTATGTGTCAGATTGAGCGTTGTGTTACTCCGTGGGAAGGGAGCCTTAGTGTAAATACATGGCTGCATAATGTGGTTTCCTTGATGAGCCATATAATTCTGGGGTCGTAGTCATGATGTACTAAATGTAGCACTTCTAGGGAACATGTACAGTGAGGACCAGTGTTTAGCGCAAA
This sequence comes from Leptodactylus fuscus, assembly GCF_031893055.1. Classification (NCBI taxonomy): domain Eukaryota; kingdom Metazoa; phylum Chordata; class Amphibia; order Anura; family Leptodactylidae; genus Leptodactylus; species Leptodactylus fuscus. Next base: position 43,027,106 of record NC_134268.1, on the reverse strand, counting down.
GACTATCTGAATATATTATAGTGCATATATAGTCAGTGGTGAACCTAGCCCCTCTGCTGCCTAGGGTGGTCGATCAAAAGACGCCCCCACCCCTCCAGACTGAAGACTGGGGGGAGGGGGGGCGGCACGATTAGGTTTTTTTACTTTTGATCATCCGCATCAGGTAGCAGGGGTAAGGTGTGCGTCTATATATATATTATGTCCCACGGTGGCCTCCTGAAACCTCTATTATGCCCCACAGTTGCCCACCCAACTGTATTATGCTCCACAGCCGCTGTGGGGCATAATAGTGGTTGCAGGGGGCCGCTGCTACTCTTTTTTTAAAGGACCCCCCATTTTTATTACATACCGGTAAAACCGATATGTAAATGAGCCTGTCTGTGCACCCTGGGCGTTCTCTCCAAGCCACCGTTTACCCCCCTGCGTCATACCTTGAAACCGGCCCCTCTTTAGCTTGCGTGCTGAAAATTCCTCCTCCTTTTCCCCTGTAACCGCCACCAGCGTCTCTCATCTCACTCCTGTACATTGAAATCTCAGGCACGCGCAGTAACACTCCCTTCTGAGCGCTACTGCACATGCCCGAGCGCCATTTTCTTGTGGACAGATGAAGAAAGCATGCAAGAAATGGTGATGAGACACTGGAGGCGGTTCCAGGGAGGGAGAAAGAGGAATTTTCGGAGCGCAAGCAAGATGGGGTGGTTTGAAGGTATGACGCAGGGGGTGCGTATAGGTTTCTGTTTGGTGAGTGTCCAAGCAGACTCCCCAAACGGAAACCTGAACGCAGATGTGAACCGGGCCTAAGCATCACATTATAAAATACAATTTTACTATGTATAATGGTAGACATGTATAGAAGCAAATACAGACAGATAGATGGAAAGATAGACAGATAGATAGATAGATAGATAGATAGATAGATAGATAGATAGAGAGATAGATAGATAGTAGATAGAGAGATAGATAGAGTGATGGATAGAGAGAGATAGATAGATAGATAGATAGATAGATAGATAGATAGATAGATAGGAGATAGATAGATAGATAAATAGATAGATAGATAGATAGATAATAGATAGATACATAGAATTCAGCGCACTGTCGGCTTTCCAACAGTATATAGAACTGCCTGTGCCCTGGACCATGAAAGGTTCTCTTTGCCTATGTATTCAGTTCATCGGCGTCTGTCCCGACGACCGAGACCGCGGGACAGGACACCGAAATCGTGAATGTCCCGCGGAAATCGGGACAGTTGGGAGGTATGGATAATATGCAAATGTATATACACACTGAGGGTTAGTGTGTTTACACAGAGACATAACAGCCCTGGCTTTCTCAGAAGGTGAGATAAAAACAGTGTAATATAGTAAGTGAACAAAAATTCATAACAGTCATGAAGCCATGTCATTTACCGGGATACAAAGTAGCCTATATGTTAATCGAGGTTACATTCTATCTATAATCCAAATTTCATTCAAAGCCGTTCAGCCGTTTTTGCGTGATTGAGGAACAAACATCCAAGCATTCACATTTCTAATATTAGTAGGATAGCGGCTCCACCCTACCTCAGTGAGTAATATAATGGACCCCACATGTAATATAATGAATGGAGGAATCCTACAAGTAAGAGACCCCACCCTGAGCACCGCTTTATATGGAGGAGGGGGGTTTTCTCCTTCTGTAGGGTGCGAGTTGGGAGCCAGGGAAATGTCCCCCCTCCTTAGAGAGCCCATAATAAGAGCCAGGGCATGCTGGGCACTAGTTCTCTTGTTGTATATTCTCCCCTGCAGTGTCCTTGGTAGTCCCATACCACCTGAAATGCCCCAATACAATCTATTAGTAGCCTGGCCATGTTGGAACTTGTAGTTCTCCCTGTTTAACTTCTGTACTGCTAATTTTCACTGATACCTCATAATAACCGTCTGGTTATGCTGAGACTTGTAGTCCTCTATTATTCCCCCACCACACAGACACACACACATAGCTACCTGTAATTTCCCCTAATATCCCATAATAAGAGGTTTTTGAGTCATTTTGAAACTTGTAGTTTTAGTCTCTTACAATATCTCCTTGTAATAATGGCTGATATCCCATAAAATAAGACTGGGCATTCTGGGAGTTGTAGTTCCTTACTATAATGTCATCTGATATTAAATAAAAACTCTGAAATTGCTGGGACCTCACCAATATACCTGCTGTATACAATAACATGACCATTGTGACATCACTGCAGCTGTATACTTGCACCACTGACTGTGTAGAACCTTCAGCCGGATGATGTCATCATCATTATGACATCACTGAGGCTACAGAAGGGGCAGCAGTACCTTGGACATTGTCATTTTATTGCTTGGCTCCACATGCGCTTATCTACCTCGTCAGCTCTGTCTAATCTACATAATGAAGACTATCATAGGAAGAATTATTAGAATTATTATAATGATAATGCTAGCCATATGTATAATTAGAATATTAATAAGAATTATAAGAAGATTGATATCAACAATGATAGAAAAAATACAAAAACAGCATCAGGGCACCTTATGGAGGTTCTTGGTGAGGTAAGAGAAGGAGATTTTATCTTTATTTCATACATTTATATCAAATCCTTAAAGGGGCTGTCCAGGCTATACAATATTCTGCAAGGAGGCCTGGGAGGCATACTCACCTGTCCCTGATGTCCCCGTCACTGTCCAGTCCTGTGGCGCCCCCGTGCTTCTTCTGGTGGAAGGCCTCACCTCATAACTGCTGAGGTCAATCCGTGGCCGCAGTGGCTTAATGTAAGGAACCTGGAAGTCACCCACATACGTCACTTGTGATGTCCCGTGTCCTTGCTCATACTCAGCTGTCCCTGGTGCTTTGGTGTCTCCCACCAAAGTCCAGTCCTGTTGCTCCCGTGTGGTCAGAACTTCCATTGTTACAAGACTCCGATACAACAGGACTGGACCACAGTGGAAGGCACCAGAGCACCGGGGACAGGTGAATATTGTTTTTCAGGGTTGTTTTCCATCTTCCCCGACCTCCTTGTGAAAAATTGCATATCATAGACAAGCCCTTTAATATGATATGTTTGGGGGGGAGTTTATGAAGAATTTTCTCTATATGATTTTCCTAGTGACCCCCTTTTTCTGGCCCATTACACAGTATATGACCCCCTTTTCCAGGCCCATCTCATGGTATATAGAAAAGAACAACCAATTGGATTAACCCAAGCTGGTATACACTTTATTCTCACTCACAATGTGTTTTCATTTTCGGGGGAAATATATCTACAAAAACGTGGAACTGCAATGGGCACGCGTTTCGCGCCCAGTTTTGCCAACTTAGTCATGGGTAGATTAGAACAAACATTAATCTGGGACACACACCCATGGTCCAAAGACATTATTCTATATCGTCGTTACATCGACGATTTATTTGGGGAGGGACACCCGAGTCCTTTCAGGAGTTCAACCAATATCTAAATAAAAACATTTGACTATTAGAACTCACTGGGAAGATCAATCCAGACCAAATAGAATACCTGGACCTATTATTAATGGGGTACTAATAACACAATCCAAACAAAAACTTTTTCAAAAGCGTTGACTGTAACAGTCTTCTCAGTTACGACAGTCTCCACTTTCACAAGTGGAAGAAGAATATACCTTTTAGCCAATATAAAAGAATTAGACGAAACTGCACTAACAATACTGACTATACCACACAAAGTGAAGTCATCACTAAGAGATTTAAAGAGAAAAACTACCCAATGCCAATTATCCAGGCGGCAAAGAAAAAAGCGGAAAAACTCACACAAAAATAATGTCTAATTCCCAGGCCGAAAAAAGAATCAGATTCATGTAACTATAACTTCATAAATACTTATACTGTAGTTGACAAATCAGTCAAAACCATATTAGAAAAACATTGGCATATTTTACAAAATGAGAAATATTTGAAGGAAACACTACCAAAACAACCGGGCATCATGTTCAGAAGGGCACGTACAATAAAGAGTATGGTTGCACCCAGCAAAATTAGGGAAAAGGCTAGTTCAATCAGTAGCGATAAATCTGGCCCCTCAAAAGGCAGTTACAGATGTGGCAGCCGGAAATGTAAATGCTGTCTCAATATTTCCCATAATAAAATGGAAATTGTGAGTACATCAACGGATGAATCCTTTTCTATCAGAACAAAAATAGACTGCACGCGTTTTGCGCCCAGTTTTGCCAATTTAGTCATGGGTAGATTAGAACAAACATTAATCTGGGACACACACCCCTCCTCTTATGTTATTTACGTATTGACATGCCCATGTGGCCTTCAGTGTGTTTTTAAGAAGTGTCGTCAATAAATATTTTAGATTATTAGTTAAGGTTCAGCGCATTTGTCTATTTTTGGATTTATCCTTGGGTCAATCCAATTGGTTGTTCTTTTCTATTGTCTGCTCCCCCTAATAGGTGGGACCTAGAATAACTGCTGCTCCATAGAACCAATCACCCTTAGTAGGAAGATATCACCCTAGGTCTAGATCAGCTCAGTGCACTATGCTATTTCTATATATCTCATGGTATATGACCCCCTTTCCCTGGCCCATTACACAGTATATGACCCCCTTTCCCTGGCCCATTACACAGTATATGACCCCCTGTCCCTCTTTTCCTGGCCCATTACACAGTATATGACCCCCTTTCCCCCTTTTCCTGCCCCATTACATGGTATATGACCCCCTTTACCCCTTTTCCTGGCCCATTACACAGTATATGACCCCCTTTCCCCCTTTTCTTGGACCATTACACAGTATATGACCCCCTTTACCCCTTTTCCTGGCCCATTACACAGTATATATGACCCCCTTTCCCCCTTTTCTTGGACCATTACACAGTATATGACCCCCTTTACCCCTTTTCCTGGCCCATTACACAGTATATGACCCCCTTTACCTGGCCCATTACATGGTATATGACCCCCTTTCCTTGGACCATTACACAGTATATGACCCCCTTTACCCCTTTTCCTGGCCCATTACATGGTGTATGACCCCCTTTCCCCCTTTTCCTGGCCCATTACACAGTATATGACCCCCTTTCCCCCTTTTACTGGCCCGTTACACAGTATATGACCCCCTTTCCCCCTTTTCCTGGCCCATTACACAGTATATGTCCCCCTTTCCCCTTTTTCCTGGCCTATTACACAGCATATGACCCCCTTTCCCCCTTTTCCGGGCCCATTACACAGTATATGACCCCCTTCCCCCCTTTTCCTTGCCCATTACACATTATAAGACCACCTTTGTTGGCCCATTACACAGTATATGACTACCTTTGTTGGCCCATTACACAGTATATGACCACCTTTGTTGGCCCATTACACAGTATATGACCCCCTTTCCCCGTCCCATTACATGGTATATGACCACCTTTGTTGGCCCATCACAAGGTACAGGACCCCCTTTTCCTGGCAGGGTAAAGGAGTTATGTACTTTGTGGGGAGTCAGTAAAGGAGCATTTTAAGATGTGGGGACAGTAAAGGGGGTATTATACCATGAAGGGGTTGGGGGCATCAGTCAAAAATGTATATATATATATATATCTGTATATCCTACTCTCTCCATATCTAGACACTGACTTGTCTATCTGTCCTGTCCATCCCTTCTGACCTCCATTATCTCATCTTCTAGTTTTTGGGATCTAGAAATTAAGAAAGATTTGATTTTCTGTTTTTAGGCAAAAAAATCAAGTAGCCGAAAATTTAAGAAAAGTCTTCAGATTTAGAACGAAAGGCAGAAAAGAAGGTAGCAGAATGCAGAAACGTAAGTCCTTCTATATACAGTGTGATTGGAATATTATACCTATTACCTTAGGGGGCGCAGCCTAAAGTGTGATGTCATGTAAATAAGATACATAAGGGAGTGCGATACCAGAGTCTAGTATCTGTATCCAGTTGTTTATAGGTTGCTCTGGACAATCCCTTTAATTGAGTAACAAATCATATAGATCACAAAGACTCCCCATACATAATACTCAGAAATCACCTATAGAAATCACTGGTCCTCCACACTGTCCTGTAAAATAAGAGAGTGACTAGCTGATCCTCCTCTAGTATTTTTTTACCCCTCCCCCTCTGTATTCTGGGCAGCATTCAATATTAACCAGTACATTGCTGGATGAATTCTATGAGGGATCGGCAGCATCAGACATAGGTTACCTTGTATAGATATCTGCGAGTGGATGAAGGGATTGCAGAGAATTATTACAGCTTTTAACATGTGTTGTTCTGATTTAGGTGGCTGAAAATAATACAGAAGAAGAAGAAGAAGCCTAGAAGAAAGCCAAGAGATTAAAGGGGTTGGAGAAGATGTTACTTGTTTGTCATTCATTCTGTTACTTCTAGAGGATAAAAGTCTGACCATGGACATGTGATGAGTAGTCAGCCAGCCAACTGATCTGCCCATCACATGTCGGTCCTATGATGAGTAGGCAGCCAGCCAACTGTTCTGCTCATCTTAGGAACATCTTGGTCATGTGATGAGTAGGCAGCCAACCAACTGTTCTGCTCATCACATGACCACATGACCAACTTTTATCCTCTAGAAGTAACAGAATGAATGACAACAAGCAGACATCTAGAAAACCAACCCCTTTAAGACCAACTTTTATTTTTATAGTTTTAATGTTTATTTTTATATATATTATTTAGTTTTTAGATTCCATATATATATAGTTATACATAGTTATATATTTATACATAGTTATATTTTTATACATAGTTATATTTTTATACATAGTTATATATTTATACATAGTTATATTTTTATACAAAAAATAAAAAATAAATTTAAAAAAAAGTATGTTCAATTGATTTTTATTCTGTAACCAAAAGAAGTACTCCATGCAAGCAAATACACGCTTTTATGTCCCTTCCTTGTGGAGTTGTCACGCATCAGAAAAGGAGGGGGTATTAGGCACCTTTTTTAGCATCATTTTTTTTCTAGATAGATAGAGTGACAGAACAGTCGCTAGAACCAGTGCACTTCAGCGTCACCTGGGCCGGGGTCTTGCTGGGACTGTCCTACAGGGGAGCAGGTGAATCCCCTGGTGGGCTCCTGAACAAAGGGACTAGTGGGCCACTAACTCCCACGGCCTGCAAGAGTGGTTCATGACACAGTATACTCAGGGCTGGCATTGAGGGGGAGGGGCAAACTGGGTAATTGCCTAGGGCCCCAGCACTTGCAGGGGCCTATATTAACCCCTTAATGACCGGCCCATAGTAAAATTACGTCAGCACTGACAGGTCCTTCCTGACTGCCCTATAGTAAAATTACGTCAGGCAGTCAGAGAAGGATTCCCTGTCAGTGCCGACGTAATTAGAGCAGATCTTAGCTGTATCTGACAGCTAAGACCCCCTCCATAACCCCCCATTGGAGGGGGCTCCAATAGGCTTTTTTAATCCCTTGGGTTCCATGATCAAACATGAACTCAAGCGGTTCCACGATGTTGCCAGCATTATTGGCACCCCCCACGGCGAGATCGGGGGTGCCGATATGTAAAACATGCAGCCTGGGGCCTGGTCAGTGACCCCAGGCTGCCTGAGCCCCCCGTTACCTGGTTGATCCTGCCAGATACTAAGGAAGTCAAGTGATACGTCTTGATCGCTTGACTTCCTGTTACAGACTGAGAGACGTGCAGCCTGTGTCTCTCCAGCCTGTAACACTGATTCAACAATGAAATCATTGCTGAATCAAGTGTCCTTTAAAGGGACACATAAAAAAAGTCAAAAAAATGAAAAATAAATAAAGTGTTTGAATAATTTAATTAATAAAGTTATAAAGTCCCAAAAATTCCCTTTTTTCTATAGAAAATGAATTATATATAAAAAAAAAATCTAAAAATTAATGAAAACAATGCATATGTGGTATCGTCGGGTCCGTAACAATCTATACAATAACACTGAACCAATATTTATTGTACATGGTGAACGTCCGGAAAAAAAACGCATTAAGTAGTGAGTTATCGCCATCTCACCTTGCAAAATATGTTATAAAAAGTGATCAAAAAGTCATATGTACCCCACAACAGTACCAATAAAAATCAGTTTGTCCTGCAAAAAATAAGCCCTCAACCAACACTGTCAACCGAAAAATAAAAACGTTACGCCTCTCAGAAGATGCATATGCAAAAAACATTGATTTATGTCCCCAAATGTGTTTTTATTCTACAGAATTAGTATCCCATGAGAAAATAATATAAATGAGGTATCGCCGTAATTGTACCGACCCGCAGAATAAAGGTCACATGTTACTTATACTGTACGCTGTATAGCAAACAACTTAAAAGGTAAAATGCAATGCCAGAATTGATTATTTTTTAAAATCCAGTTAAAAAGAGTTAATAAAATGTATTCAATAAGATGTAGGCAGCCAAAAATGGTGTCATTACAAAATGCATCTCATCCCGCAAACAACAAGCCCTTATATGGCCATGTCACCAGAAAAATATAGAAAATATAGCATCTAGTAACGTGAAGACAAAAAAAAACCAAATCACCAAATCATTAGAACACAACTGGCTGCGGCAGGAAGAGAATATATAAACTGCGAGCGGATATCAGGAGACACCCCAGATTTACAGTTTATTTGTGAAAAGACACCAAAAGTGACCCCCAGAGTGACTCCCCCAATCATAGGAGCAACTGGGGCATGGTAGGGAATTTGGTGTCTGCAATGTCCTCAGCACCGCTTATATATTCCCTCTTCACCATCCGCTGTGCAGTCACGTCTGGGATACTAATACTCACTACACCCCCTGATAAATTATTTGAGGGGTGCAGCTTTCAAAATGGGGTCACTCATTTGCAGAATCCACTTTTCTGGTACCTTACAGGCTCTACAAACATGACATGGCGTCCAGATACCAAACATCTGACTCTGTACTTCAAAAACCGCATCATGCTCCCTTCTGCGCCCTGCTGTGTGCCCAAGCAGCAGTTTACACCCACATATATAATTTTTTGACCCCCAGGATGGCCCACTTAATAGTTTTAGGAGTGCAGGTCTCTGACAACACAAAGTGGGTGCAACATACTAGGCACCGAAATGTCAGATTTCTTTAAAAATTTCAATATTCTTTTTGTACATTAATTTTTGGGAAGCATTTTAGTCTCATGATAATACCCCTTGATTCATTCCTTGACGGGTGTAGTTTCTACAATGGGGTCACTTTTGAGGGGTTTCCATTGTATTGGTACTTTAGGGGCTCTGCAAATGCGACATGGGACCTGAAAACTTTACCAGCAATATCTGCCCTCCAAAAGCCAAATAGCGCTCTTTCCGTTCTGAGCCCCACCATGTACCCATACAGCAGATTATGGCCACATATGGGGTATTGCCATGTTCAGGAGAAATTGTGTAACAAACTGTGGGGGGCTTTTAATTCTTTAACTACTTGCAAAAATTAAAAATATGGCGCTAAATGGATGTTTTATTGGAAAAAAAGTAATTATTCATTTTCACATCTCAATGGTAAAAAAAAGATCTGTGAAACACCTGTAGGGTCCAAGTGCTCACTAAGGCCCTTGTGGGGTCTAGTTTCCAAGGTGGGGTTATGGGGTCTCCTCTCTATTGTGGTGGTGGTGTTTTTTTTTTTTTTTTTTTTTTTTTGCTCCCTTGGTGTGATTTGAGCACCAGGACTCCAGCACTACAAGGCTGCAGTGCCAACCACTGAGCCACCATGTGGCCCCGAAGGTCCTTTAACTTTAATACTGCTTAGCTAAAAAAAAAAAAAAAGTCCCATGGCTGCCACACCCTCCCAAACTGCCACCTGAGGCGGCTGCCTCACATCGCCTCATTAGAGGTGCGGCCCTGTTTATAGTGCATATTTTATTGGTGCACATATGTACCAAATGATCACATTAGATATCAGATATAGGTTAATGACTAATATACAGCTGAGGACTAGATAGTTTCTAACAGTATAGCCAAGTTTATTAATACACATCTATTTCCAATATCAAAGGAGGGACACTTGGGAGATGTATGTGAACTACACTGTTAAGAATATTCCCACATGGCCTCACCACTATTATATTAAGGTTGCAGAGTATTCGTGTGTGTGTTTTTTTTAGAAAAGTCTCCTAAATAACAGATCAACTGGTAGAGATTTTATATATACTAGCCTCTGCCCGCGATTTCGTCTGCGTGTGGTTGGTGTCGATGATCCGCTTATGTTCAGTAAATTGCTTCTGTCAATGGTTTGCCTACTCCGGCGTTTAAGCTATCCTGCTGCTGAAATAGTTCCTCACGCCGTGCCTGTGATTGTTCTGGCATCTCAGCAACTCACTGGGACCCCATATAATGAGCGTGTTGTTGGCGTCGCTAAGGTCCAATTCACGTTTCCGTTTGGTGAGTCCTATTGCCCCCCCCCCCCCAACAGAAACCTATCTGCACAAAAAAAAAAAAAAAAGCAGTTACCTAAGGAAACCCATGGACCCCATAGACTATAATAGGATCCGTATGGTTTCCACATGTTTGTACGAGTGCTTGCAGGATACATCTCTTCGCTTATTTCATATGGATAGGCGAATGGAATGGCCCGAACGCAGATGTGAACGGAAACATACAAGAACCAAATACACCAAAAATAGGTAAAAGTGCCTAATAAATGTTGGCCAGTGTTCCTGTTTGGCGGCACACATATAGGGACCATATACTCGCCCAAACACATGGGTCCTAAAAAAAAACCAAGATGTTCCAGTGTTTTCCACAACTAGACACCACGTCTGATATTTCTTACATATAATAGTGGAGATAATAGAAGACACCGGAGAGGTGACAGAGAATCACTTTAATATTAATACAGACAGTATCAACTCTTTATTATATCACAAAGCTTACACATCCCAATGAAGCGGATCCATTCGCCAGTTACATAGAAGTAACTGGAGTTTACATGTTATCCGCGTTATCACGGATTATCTGGAATGTTATTTCTCTATCGCGGGGTTGTTTCATGAATACAGAGCAGCAGGCATGGCACATACAGATCTCGGGCCCCTGCTGTGTGGCCCCATGCACAGCTGCATTGTCAGACAGAGCTGACTTTCATCCCTACAAACAGCAGGAGACGCAAATCTCACACAACAGATATTAAATATTAATTTCTTCTCTTAGATCCGTCAGAACTGAACAATTCATCCGTTCTCCAATGTCTAGAGATTGTCGTATAGGTCAGACTGCTAGAAGCAGCTTCTATCCACCGGTGGTGGACACATGAGGTAGACGCTCTGAGAGGACATCAAAAGAACACTAGGGGGCGCCGTAACAGGATATTTTTTATTTTGTAAATAAATGATTTCAACTGAAAAACTAAAAAAAAAATTAAATGTATATTCAGTTGTTTGAAGATGACAAATCCAATAAGAAAAAAATAAATAAAAAAAATTGGGTTTTACATAAGAGTTTTTGGATGATGTTTTTGAAGCGGCTAGGAGTATTTTAACGCTGTTTTGATGAGGTTTTTGACAATGACCTCTATTGAAATAAGGGAATGCAGTCTGGGAGAGACAGTTCTGAGGAGCAGGAGACTGGAACAAGTCACAATACTCAAGCTGCAGTGCTAACCACTGAGCACGGTGGCTCAGTGGTTAGCACTGCAGCCTTGCAGTGCTGGAGTCCTAGGTTCAAATTCTGCCAAGGACAACATCTGCAAGGAGTCTGTATGTTCTCCCCGTGTTTGTGTGGGTTTCCTCTGGGTACTTTGGTTTCCTCCCACACACCAAAGACATACTGATAGGGAATGTAGATTGTGAGCCCTATATGGGACAGTGGCTGACAATATCTGTAAAGCGCTACGGAATATGATGGTGCTATATAAGTAAGCATAATAAATAAAATAATAATAATGATGATAAGCAAAGGCAATTCCTAGAATGAGCACAGCACCCTCCAGTGGTGAGGAGTGGAAGTGCAATAATTCAGAGTGAGAAACAGTGGCCACTGGTGGTAGAATAGCAAACTACACCATGTTCTGACAACATACGCACTAGTTGAGAGTTTGACCACAGTTCACAGCAGCTCCATTTATTATTTATGGGACCGTGCACAGCTTTCTCACAATTCTGTACTTGCTTGACGTTAACAAAAAACCACAACTGCACAGTGTGACTTCAGCTTAAGACTAAGGCCCCACATTGTGGAAATACAGCTATTTTGTTGCAGTTTTTTTTTTTTAGCTAAAGCCAAGAATGGCTACATAAGTAATGGGAAATATATAGAAAGTTCTTATACTTCTCCCTTCTGCACAATCCACTCCTGAATTTGGCTCAGAAAATCGCAGCAAAATCTGCAATAAAAAAAAAAAGCTGCGTTTCTGCATTGTGGGGCCTTAGCCTTAAAGGGATTCTCCCATTAAAACTTTTTTTTTTTTTCTAGTTGACACGTCAGAATAGCCTTAAGAAAGGCTATTCTTCTCCTACCTTTAGAAATCATCTTCTGCCCGCCGTTCCGTTGAAATCACGGTTTTGATCGTTATGCAAATGAGTTCTCTTACAGCACTGGAGGTGTCCCCAATGCTGCAAGAGAACTCTCTCCAGCGATGCCTCCATCTTCTTCAGCAACAGCCTCTTCACGCGTCTTCTTACGCGCGCATGTGCAGCACGCTCTGTACACCATAGAACTAAGCGAACTAAATGTAAGCGGCCTCCAAAAAATGGCCACCGGCCTGTGCACTCGGCTGTGCTTACGGTCCGATGGCAGAGCCAACTGCCCAGGCATCGAAGTGTGACCCCAGCCGGAAGAAGACAAGTGAAGAGGCGGTTGCTGAAGAAGATCGAGACGTCGCTGGAGAGAGTTCTCTCACAGCATTGGGGACACCCTCAGTGCTGTTTGAGCGCTGAGGCCCGCCCCCAGTGCTGCGAGAGAACTCATTTGCATATCGATCAAAACCAGGATTTTAACAGAACGGCGGGCAGAAGACGACTTCTAAAGGCTATTGCGACGTGTTAACTAGAAAAAAAAAAAAGTTTTAATGGTAGGATCCCTTTAAAACAAAATTTCTCGAAATAAGTTCATCAGAGCAAAAGAATAAAAACAAAAAGTCTTTGCAAAACACTATAGCAAGTGCAGATGAAGTGCGTGTCATTGAGAGGTGCTTGTATAGGGATATCATTTTTAATATTTACATGTATTCTGTAGCTTCTTTTCATTTTTGGTGAATTTCTCAACCAGGTGAAGATTCTGGATGTGATGTGATGTGAGCCTTGACCAATACCAAACACAGGTTTTTAGAGGTGCTATAGTTGCAAAATGTACAAAGCCTTTATTTCCAGTTAAAATATATATTTCTTCAGTCCCACATCAATTATAGACACGATTGTTAACATATAAATCTATATGAAAAAAGCTGTCTCTATGGTTACAGACTACAAATAAACAGTGTGTAGTCAGAGCCACAGGTTTGTGTACAGTTTGTCAACAAGGAGACACCAATTGTATACACAAGCAGGAAGATCATTTAAAGGGGTTAAATGGATTGTAACATTGATGACGTATCCTTAGGCTAGACCAGGGGTAGGGAACGTACGACTCTACAGCTGTTGCAAAACTACAATTCCCAGCATGCATACTGGCTCTGCTGTTCTTGGAAGTGAATGGAGCATGCTGGGAGTTGTAGTTTCACAGCAGCTGGAGAGCCGAAGGTTTCCTACCCCTGGGCTAGACCATCAATATTAGATCTCTGGGAGTCACACACCTGTGACCCCTGCGGATCGCTGGTACTGCTGCTCACTCTTTATACAACCTGTAGCAGCAAATAGGGGCAACTGCATCGTTTCATTGAAATTTGCAGAAATACCCGGGACACCTGCAGATCCTAAGGATAGCCCCTTTAGGCTGAGGCCCCATGTTGCAGAAACACAGCTTTGTTTGTTGCAGATTTTGCTGTGGTTTTTTTTGAACCAAAGCCAGGAGTGGATTCAGCAAAAGGTAGAAGTATAAGAACTTCCTATATATTTCCCATTCCTTTTGTAGCCATTCTTGACTTTAGTTCAAAAACACGCAACAAATTCTGCAAAAAAAAAAGTTGCCTCATTTTCTTCAATATAAGCACACTTTAGTAATAGCAAAAACTTCTTGTGGCCCTGTACCAACTAAAGGAAAAATGGCACTGAAACAACATTAATTATCATCATTAGATGATTAATATAAGAATATCATTTGTACAAGTAAAGACAAACAAAACACACGTGGCTAATAATACATCTTACTCAATGATTTATGGGCAGGGAATGTCATGAATGGAAATGCGGCCAGATCAGACCTTCAAAGACTCTAATGAGGTGTCAACACCTAACACCAAGCCAACGCTGCCAATCAATATGACAAGAACAGGGCCAGGCACTTGATTGAATTACTTTGATTATATTTTTTGCATTATATTCCTACAACGTTCTTGGTACCAATTTTTTAGGTACGTATAAATTTTGTATCACTTTTTTTTTGCCATTTTTGCGGGGAAGTAAGGTGAGCAAAGTATGTTTTATGTTTTGTTTTTTTCTTTCTTTTTACAGCATTCACTGTAATGGATAAATCTATTTTTTGATAGTGCGGACACACACAGACACGAATACATCTTTATTATGTGACTTTTACATTAAAGGGTATTTTTTTTAAAACTTTTTGTCCTTTCCCAAAAGGGAACTTTACCTTATGATCTTTGATCCCCAATAAAATGTACTGAAATACATCATTTTACCATACATAGGCTTCCTTTCTACCATGTCTTTCCCTCGGCTGAGATCACAGGGGAGCGATCTTGCCCCTAAACCATCTGGATGAATCACTATTGATCCAAATCTGGTGGCAACTCCCGGGTCTCAGCTTTATAACAGCCAGCTCCTGTGCCTGTGGCTTTACAGCGCCGTACTGTTACTAAGCCAAGCGTTAAAAATATGCTCAGTATGTTGTAAAAGTACAGCCATGACCAGGAAGGGGTTAAACAAAAGCAAGAAAATTGATATTAACATTGAAAAATTGCCCATAATAAAATTGAGGTTTTATTTTTAGTGGTTAAAAAAAACAAAACACTTCCCTGGTCCTGTCTAGGCACATAGGAAATAAGTCAACATGGTGGCCCGTAACTGGTAGAGTGGGTAGATTTGGTGTTCTAAGATTCTACCACCCCTTCTCCCCCTAGAAAGCACTGCATGAATAACCACAGCAGCAATGTATCAGTTTTTCCCACAGCGCTTTTCACACAAAGTCTTCCTGCGTCCATTACACCTATAGAAATGCCAGCTGTTTCCCTATAGGGATAACGGACATGCTGTGATTTACAAAACTGCAAAGACTTTCTAAGGGCCCCTTCACACGGAGTATACGCTCGCTGATTCTGAACGTGTAACACATTCCGAATCAGCGGCATTAAAACAGATCCCATTGCTTTCTATAGGAGCTGGTGTAAGCGCGTATCACATTGAAAGCAATAGGGGAAAAAGCAGCCCATTTCTTTCTATGGGGAGCGCACGTATGCCGGCTGCCATAGAAAGCAATGGGATCTGTTTATAACGCCGATGATTTGGAACGGGTTACACATTCAGAATCAGCGAGCGTAATACTCCGCGTGAAGGGGCCCTAAAACTAAGTTACGATCAATACAGTAACCCTAAAAGGCACTAGGGGAAAAAAAAAAAAAAAAAAAGGATAGAGTTACTAAGCTTTGGCAAAACAGAAGTTTGGTAATGTTAGTCTTTAGGCAGTGTTCACACCTAATAGGCAGCATTTGATAGTTTCCATTAAAACCAGAAACAGACACCAAATAAGCAGCCACGTACATCTGTCACACTTTAGGAATAACGCATAGTTTTAAAAGGGGGGGGTTGGGGAAAAAGTGAATAAATGTCAGTGTGAACTTGACCCAAGTCTGTATTCATGGTAGTTATGGGAATAGTTCCCTGGGCAGAAAGCGAGGAGGATATTGAGGCAGACGTTACCTCAAATTCCTTTCCACTTTCCCAGCAGGAAGTTAAGACAGAGCTTCACCTTTGTAGAAATGCAGCTATTTTTGTTGCAAATTTTGTTGTGGTTTTTTGAGCCAAAGCCAGGAGTGGATTGAGCAGAAGGTAGAAGTATAGGAAATTCCAATATATTTCCCATTACTTTTGTAGCCATTCTTGGCTTTGGCTTAAAAAAACCACAGCAAAATCTGCAACAAAAACAGCTGAGTTTCCGCAACCTGGGACCTTAGTCTAAGGGTTAGTTCACACAGTTTTTTGTTAGCGGATTTTGATGCGGAATCCGCTGCCAAAACTGGCTCCCTTTGAATTCAATGGGAGGCACTCGCTTGTTTTCTACGCTAGTTAGTAGCAGAAAAAAAAAAGTTTGATTACCCTTCTTGCTGCAGATTCTGAATCAGCCAAGGCACGAGGCTCCCTCCCGATTAGGCCTATTCATTTGGGCCCAATCCGCAACGGTGTCCCGCTGCGGCTAGCCGCGCGGAATGTTCACACGTAGGATGCAAATTCCACCATGTGGACATACTCTTACGTGTTCTGCATCCTGCTTCGTCCTCGCCTCCCATTGAATACTATAGCAGGCAGGTTCTGAGCCTAGACAGCAGGTGAAAGCTGTGGATGTTGGAAGGCCAGAAATTAAAGGGGAATTTTAAAGAGGACCTTTCACGTCCTCTAAGATGGGCGGTATTATATACCACTAGAGAGCAGACAGTGCACTGAATTCAATGCGCCATCAGTTTGCCAATATACTTTGCGGTGCTGGAGATATCTATGCCATTAGTTTCAGCATGATATACCTCCACTTTCGGAAGGGCTGGTTTTACTGCTCAGAAATGGGCTCCTGAATTTATATTTCATGGGGAATCAGGGATTTAATAAAGCCGACATGCCAGGAGTGGTGATGTGTCCACTTTAAATATAGTACACCAATAAAAGCAATGGGATAAAAAGACACATAATAGTAGGGGGTCGAAAGGATTATAAGGGTATGTTCGCATGGTATCATTTGGAACAGATTGTGACATGGATTCAGACTCAAAATACAGCTTTGAATCTGCCCCCCCTTCCCCATCAGAGAACAAGGCAGGACACTAAAAACACACAAATAACCAGCTTGATCGTGTCGTGGATTCCACAGCGTAAGGTTCTTGGGTGAAAAAAGTAATGACCAGGGGGAATGTCACGGAAAGCGCAGAAGAATTTGAGACAGACTTTCAATGAATTTGACTTCACTTTCTGCTATGAGAACTTACCCGTAGGCATACAAGGCACAAGTCTGGCTTGAAGGTGCTTATTCTGAAATAAAGGAAGGCTCGGAGGACTACAAAGAACAGCACTTCATGCGACTAGAATGGAGTGGTTTAAATCTTCTGTGTTGTGGATCCAGTAGGTGGCGCTGTCTCGGTGTTAGCTATGCCATCTGGCAGGCTCAGCACTTTTGGAGTAGAGGCTAACTATGTCTCTCCTATATGCAACCATAACCCTAGCCAGTCTGGTTTGCTGTGGATACAAAAGGTGGTGCCTCATACTAACAGTAACGGGAGACAGCGCCACCTACGGGATCCACAGCATACCAGGCAGAACCTGATTCTAGCATCTACCCTTCATGCTACAACGAGGATATATTTGCAGCGCGTACGTAAATTTACAGTACATCTCAATGTGCACAGTCTGGGAAATTTCCTACAGCAGAACTTTTTAATGAGTTTTCCTTCATTTTTCTGCCTTTTAATCTGCAGTCCTCCAGAGAGCAGCCATTTAATACCGGGGGATTGGGCGCATATTCCTTTCCCTTCACACACTGAAGCCTGTGCTGCCCTTGGCTAACAGCAGAAAACTATTTCCCAGATGGTAATAAAATCAGATCACTGAGATGTGAGCGGTGCGCAGCGTCTCTGGGCCACAATCCTCCCAAATGATCGACTACCTTTTAGTCTGACAAGGGATTTAACAGTTCGGAGTCTAATGCAATCCCATCCAAAACCTTATCTGATTTCCTAATGAAATACAGTAAAGCCAAGGACGATACACTTAGAAGAGCAAAGGACGGCCGGGCTAAGAGGTAATAACCATCATGTGATAGGCGAACTGCTGGGTACATGACCCAATTCTGATAGATAGAAATCTCATCAGGAGGTGACGGGCAGAATTCAGGGTGGTTTCATGCACAATGTCAATTACACAATGTTTTACCTAAAATAGAAAAACAAGAGGAAGCCTTAGCCTGTCATTTCTTACTGCAATGGATATTTGTAATGAATCTTTAGTTCTCAGGTACTTTAGGGGAAGAGTCCACCGTTACACCATTTTAAAGGTCCGAAATTCTAAGTCAGTTCCTCTCAATTACTCTTCCGATGACAGATATGACAGTTCAGTATCACTTATGCCAGTTAGTGGTTAGTAGCCAGTGACTGACTGCTGGGGTGACAAGTTATTACCAATGCAGATTGTCAGGGAACCGGTAGAGTAACTACTGCACCTCTGTAAATGGACATGGGGTTGGTTCCTACACCCCTGTCCTTCTGCCCATACACATTCTCTGCAGCCGCATCCATTCCCATACCTTGGGTGAACTTGATGGACAACCAAGTACAACCATACTAACAATGGAACCAGGTTGGACAAGCCCAAATCAGTCAGCTCTGAAAGGGAACCTGCTATGTCGATTTGGAACACTAGACCACCTTCTTATGGCACGCCAAAAACAAAACAAAAACCATTTATACTTGCCTATAGAAGTCCGATGAGGGTCCAGGTGCCTGTACAGATGTGAAGCTGGGGAAAGTACAGCTCGGGTTTTACTACACATGCGCCTAAGGTCCGGCGCATGCGCACTAAAGCAGAAGTGTACTCCTAGTTACATTGAAGAACTGCACAGTTTCAGGGGAATTTTTTTTTTTACTCTATCTATCTATGATTTATGACGTCACCGAATGCCTTACAACAGGGCTATCTGTGACATTAAACCAACAGTCCATAAAGACCTATGGGTAGTTTTGTGTCCCCAAATTGATCACGCAGGTTTAAAAATCCGCCAAAGGAGACTGTAGATGTCTAACACGCATTCTTCTGGGATCGCGACTCTGATGACCCATTTTCCGGATAGGTCATCAGTATCATATCGGTGAGTGTCTGACTCTTGGTACCGCTGCTGACTAGCTTTCGGAAAGGGCCGCAGAACCTGGCCAGTAGCAGTAGTGCAGCGCATTGTAGCGTCATCCCATTAACTCAAATGGGACAGTGCTGCAGTACCAATCACAGCCACTATACAGTGTACAGAACTGTCTGTCCCCGAGTGCTGTGGCCCCTTGAATTAGTTGGTTGGGAGTCACTGATTGATCTAATAAGACTGCCCATTTTATAAACAGGTCATCAATATTAAAGTGGTGGAAGAACGACTTCTGTAGCCTTGGATGCAAGATCAATAAATTCAGTAAAGCCATCATTTCCACAGTTATACAAAGATTTTAATGATGAATGGATAAAAATGAAGGATGGATAATAAAGCCTGCATGTCAATGCAGCACATAACCATGGATCATAATAGTAATGATACAATAGGATCATTTATAAAGATTTAATGGCAAAGTGAAGTGACAGAGTTAAGGCTTTAGTTAAAAACAGGTACCGATGACAATGGAGGGCACAGGGGGCTGTGAGCAAGGTTCAGGGCAAAAATGCCCAGCATGTTGTACTCAGGAGTCATCCGAAATTCTGCAAATAATGAACCCCAATGGCCTGTGTGTCATCGGATGTCAGCTGTACCCATTTTTAATACACATATGATATGAATACATACAAGGAAAAGGATATGAAAAATTTCATAAAGAAGCATCTCCAAAAAAAAAATAAGTTCTTGGTAATGTACATTAATTTGTAGTGCTGAAATTCTGGTTTATCACCTCCAGTCGGGTCCTCTGCAACATGAAATTCTGATCCCATATAGGAATATATAGAGAAATGGACTTCAGGTCCACATATAGGAGTCACAGTCACCCAGAGGACTGGAAAGGAGAATCAGGAAACTAAATTATCGCCATTGCTATTTATCTGACATACATTAGCTTTAAAATTGATGGCCTATCCTTATCCTCACTGTCCGCACCTCCGCTGCTCAGCTGTTTGAAGTAGATCCTTGCTCACCAAGCTCAGCGTTGTACACCTTGTAGCAGATATGCATGGTATTACAGCTCAGTCTCATTCAAGTGAATGAGAACAGATATAGGTGTAGTACCAGACACCCTCACTACATAACGTTCGGAGCTGTGCGTGTTAATGACAAGGCCGCAGCGTTGACTTGTTGGGGTTGCCGAGACTCACCCCCCATCACCTGATCCCAATGACCTATCCCATGGACAGGACATCGACATCAATATCAAAGCCCTGAAAATTCCTTTAAGGAACAGTCATCAATATCTTTCTGGTGGGGTCTTGATCAGTAAGCAGCGCCCGTCTCCCATGTGCAGTGCAGCAGATATAAGGTTTTTCCATACCGCCAGACCCCGGCTGGTCAGATATTGATTGTATAACCTACTCTTCTACTATGGTAGTAACACCAATACTTGCATTATTACCCAAGACAAAGTTACATACGATGATATGAACAGACATACACGCACAAATACTGGGCACCAAAAGCTACAAGGACACCATAAAAGACCAGCTAACTATGGTGCAGATTGACTTAAATAGTGGGAGCAGAGAATTCATCTCTGCAATCAAAAAGGCCGACCACGGTGTTTGATGAGCATATACATGTATATACCATCTGCGAGTGCACAAAAAAAAAAAAATCTAGCTCCCTTCCTCCCACGGTGTAAAATATACATGACAAGTCACTTTCTCTCAGCTTATAAATACATTACTTTTACATTTGGTACATCTAGTCTTAGATTGCTTTGCTAAAATATTGGAAATTCATAGAGATCAGTCTTTTAATAAAAGCAGGTGTTATTCGGAGATATGCAGGGTGGCGATTGTGCTTACAAACGTCATGGTGCCCGTCTTACCTATCACTTCTGCCCAGAGATCCTGCTTATTCAGGCGGCGGCGGCACGCACACGCGCTTTAGGCAATTAGTTGGATGGGGAGTTGCCAGATGTCAGGTGTATCGGCCATGAATCATTGTATACTAATAATACAACCTACATTTTTGCTCGGTTACATGAACGGCTTTCCTGTCTGAGCGGCAGATGATAAAAATAACTCGGTTGGCAACGTCCACGGCACTGAACAATGGATTCTTTGTGTATAAAAATACAGAAATAAAGTCTTGGCAAAGCAGAACTTGTCCTGGTGGCACTGATGAAAATAGTGACAATTTCTACAAAAGTGCTTGACACAGTGCCACAGACAGACAGATACAGCTAGGCCATAACTGGTCTATTCAGAGCGGACCCAAGTAGTCACCGGGGCCCAATAGATCCTCAGACTGTTCAGCCGTCTCCATCAGGCTGGTCATTTAGCAGCAAGGACCGCACACACTTCTCTAGAAATGCTTTGTGTAAACTACTTGTGCGGTCCTCTTATAGGCCCAGGGACAGGGGGGTCCGCAGACATCCCATATCACGACAGGCACATTAGATTTCATCTGGATCGGCCACTTCTGCTACTTCTATCTCCGGCATGGACTCATTCCAGCAGCTCTCATGACTCTCTTTAAAGGAACTGAAAACCAGAGTGATAGAAAAGGTCATAGGTTAGACACACAACAATGGTATAAGTCAATATCTGCAGCTTCTAGAGTTCAACACAATCATAGGAAATCTGATCGAGCCCTTTTGGGTGTGTTCACATCCATGTGCTTTGATCCATCCTTCTGGACTGTTGTAGCCGCAGCAGAATGGGTTAAACAGTACAGACAGAGAACAGATTCCGAGGAGCCCCAATGACTATAATGGCATCTGTCACTTTCTATCTCACATCATTGGAGACCTATTTGCATAACTTTTTGTCTGCAATTTCGGACAGACTGTGCGACAGATAGACACCATCGCCTTATATAGCGCTGGCAACCTTTCGAGGATAGGAGGAACATTGTAAATATACCTGGGGAAATGCAGGCTGCATGACTAAGAAATCCACATTTTAATTCCCCCAGCACCATGACCACAAGTGCACTAGAGATGGCCCCGTCACATGCAGTGCCCCAGGCTTTCTGCACTTTAAGGCCAGGTTCAAACAGGGTTTTTTGGGCCAGATTTAAACGCAGAATTCGCGTTAGAATCCATCTCAAAATAACCACCTCTCATTGAAATCAATGGGAGCCGGTCATTTCCTTTTTCTGCGAGCAGTTTGTTCCTGCTCGCGGAAAATAGAAGCGATCTGCCGTTTCTTCAGGTGGATTCTGTGGCAGACTCATCTGCGGACATCCGTCTCATGGCACCTCCCTCCTCCCAACTAAGGGCCTAATCCGGAGTGGAATGCCGCAACTGGATGCCGATCCACTGCACCAGCATCCAGTTGTGGCTAGCCTTTTTTTGGACCGGAATCTGAGATGGCCTCCGTGTCAAATTCCGGTCCAAAAAACTCACGTGTGAACTTACCCAATGCGTACCTCCAGGTATAAACAACTTTTCATAAACGAACAATACAGGTTAATATAAGAAACTTTGTAATAGATCTTATTAAGGAGATCTGCTTCCTTCTCCACTTATTAAGTTCTTCTCCTGCTCCTGATCTTCAGTCTAACTATTGTTCACATTAAGATCAGACTATATCCAGCTCACACACACAAAACTCTATGGAGAAGGGAGGGGGAGGAGGAGGCTGCAGCTGGCTAGTTAATTGATTTATTGCCTCATTCTGTACACTCATAGCCTCTTATCTACAAACATAAGTACATCAATTATTTGAGTGCCTTTTCTAGCAGCCTTCCCCTTCCCTTCTTCACAGACTAACTCAGTCTGTGGAGAATAGAGAAGAGAAAACCAGAACAGAAAACATTTTTTTTTTTACATCTATTGGAAAGTTTCTTCTATTCGCTTATATTAATTTATGAAAAGTTGTTTATAACGGGAGGCCGTAAGACGTATATAATGCTGCCATATATGTACACACTGTACAAAACCCCTATACATCTATTACTAAATATACTCATCTGAAAAGGGTATATAAGATGTACAACAACAACAGTATAAACATATATCATGTGTCTGTGTATCACTTACAGGGCACATTTGTGAATTGTTCCTGAGAATAGTCAGGTGCTTGGATACAGAACAGACCAGCAGAACACCAAAGGGATTTCTAAGCTGTATCACAACATCTTACCCATTGTCTGCAGAAGCCACCTGATCCGCTTCTATGGCCGACGACTCCACCTCTCCACTGCACTCGCTCTCTTCTCCAGACAGTCTGCGAGTCTTCCCATCTTCCGTGCTCATGTCACTAAATTTTTTTTAGATGAAACGAAATGTTCAGGGTAAGTCATCCAGCAGAGAAGAGGCAAGTGCCGGCAATAATCTACTAGAATGTTCTAGAAAATACCAGAAAACTCCATCTGCAGCAGTGCCCCAATAGGTTCACACCAAATTATCTGCGAGAAAGCAAAAACCAGAGCAAACTGTTCTCACATCCCATGGGGGTGACCCATTACCTGGTCACAAATCTAAACCTGACATTTCTCTCAAACCAGGAAACTGCCATATACATTATTTTATTTTCAATGTATAAACCGCATGTAGTGGGCGCCCTCCAGTGGCTGCAGCAGGCAGACAAAATATCATCATATAAACAGGACCAGCACTCGCTTAGACATGGATATTTTACTAAACTTGTGCATTGTGCTGCTATTCTTCAGAAAAATTTAAGAATAATTTGACAATTGAGTATTACCAAGTGTGGAGGTGTCCTTAAGGGTCAGTGCACACAGTTTTTTAGCGACGATTTTACCGCTGAAATCGCTTCCGGAGAACTTTACTCTCTGCAATTCTGGTGCGGAAACCAAACAGACCACATTATAGTCTATGGAGTCGGCAGGTTCTCAGGTAACCACTTTTTTCTGCGGATAGGTTTCCGTTCTGGGGGTCACCAAGCGGACTCCCTAAATGCAGATGTGACTAGGCCTCAGTCTCCCTCTCTTGACTGTGATAGTATGCGGTATATGTTTGTGGCCAACGCAACCGATCACTAGCCCCAGCGGTGATACCAATACAGCAGATGACCACTAAACCCAGTAATTGGCTACAAGTCCATACACTTGTATAGCACATCATGGCACCAGGGAGTGAGCAGAGATTTGTGGGTACCACAGGTGGGGTGGAGCAATGAATAGGAATCCTGCTCCGGATCTATAAAAACACCTTCAAGCATTAGATCAAAACAGAAATCTATATCCATACACTCTCACAGGGTATACAGACAGGAGCTGTATTACTAACTAAGCACTTATTAAATGAAGATCCACTTTGATCATTTTGTGATTTCCGCAGGCCGCAGACCCTTGGCTGGGGGCTGACTATTATTATGAGCGCTATATAAATCCATAGGGCATGTTGTCTCAGATGACATATTTGCCGTCCTTCCAGCACGCCAGGGAAAACTATATGTAAAACTAACAGAGCATTTTACATTTCCAATTCCAGTAAGATTACCTAGACCTTACAGTATAAACCAATACATGCTAATGAGATAGACTCACTGGATCCGGCTTTCAAGCGTCTGGATGTGCAATTGCTTTTCATTTAACAGCTTCTTCAAGGCTTCCAGCTCCTTCTGCTTCTCTGCAAGATCCCTTTGAAGTCTGTAATTTGTTTCTTCTAAGGTCTCACAAAATGCCTAGACACATTCACATATACATACATTATATATACAAGGTTAGATAAATATATAGATTATATATACACACACAAATATATAATATAAATATATAATAAAAATAAAAAAAATAATTGTGAAATATATATATATATATATATATATATATATATATATATTCACACACAATGAAACTTTGCAATCAGATGAAAGAAGATAGAAATAATGTATATAGAAGTGCCTGGGGCGGATGATGGGGATACCACGAGAAGTAAATGTCCCTAAGGTAGAAAAACAAACAGAAATCCAAACAGGAGAACACATGAAATCTGCATTGTAATTCCTCACCCTGCTCTCTTCCAGGCTATCAAAGGGACCGGGCGGATCATCCAGACACAGGAACAATCTCACCGGGGCACTGAAATCAAAATATCTTCTTTAATGCAGATTCCAGACAGTTCTTAAAGTGCACAGTCATCTCTGGACATCTTAATTTACATAGAAAGTTGCGCATTACTTCGCTTGTACGGATTCTGATCGACAGTCTTTATTATACTCCAGAGCTACATTCACAATACGGCAGACTTCAAAGCCGAAAATTCACAACATTCTTTGCTGTATTAATGTCAGATCTTGTTTTGGTGACTTACATTTTTTTATAGGGGCTCTTTCACTTTATTTTCATAACAAAAGACTGTAGAAGGGGTTGTCTGGGGACTTAACCTTACCTTGCTGTATCTGGTGGACCCTATAATGCAGGTAAATTACTGATGAGATTAGGAGGGGGGAGGGAGTGGAGCACAACCTGTGTTTTGATCTCATGAGTCAGGGGTTGGAATCAGGCCAGAACCCATGATGAATAAACCCTGTCACAACCAAAAAGTCCCTGGACATCCCCTTTAATATCTGTTCTAAAATCGCAGTGTTTCATCATGTATTCTTCCTAAGTGTACCTCTTGGTGCTGCTGGGTTGCAGGCTCTGGACAGAACCAAGCCGCCATCTTGGTTTTCTATTGCACCCCATTACTGTGCTATTAACTAGTTACTTGCAGACCAGGGGGTCTTATCATTAGAAATTACCCAAAAGTAATTAAAATTAGTGAAGGTGTTTTATGGCAAAGAGGGCAAGTTAATGGAGCAAAGAAAGGGTTAAAACAAGAACTGGCTAGGTCTAATATTACATCCCAGTTCCATTAACTTGAAATGGATGAAACTGTAACACATTGCAGTACCAGGCACAGCCACTAGTCACAGGCTCTTCAAACATTTGATAGGTTTGGACCCTAAGACTCACATCCAAACCAGTCTAAAATTAATGGCCTATACTTAAGCTGCAATGTTAAAGCAACAGATGACCCTCGGGCTACTCCCCTTTAAGCCCTCTAACCCCCATTCCTTTATTGTCACTGGATTATTTTAGGACATGTCTCAACCAGGAGTCACAGCTGAGTATGTACAATGAAACAGGCGGCTCCATTTGGTAATTTAACCCCTTACACCTCCCAGGATCTGACCATGCTGACGTCCATCTGCTGCTAAAGCAAAACTTCCTTTGCATCTCAAGTAATAAAAATTCCAGATTCCTGCTCTGAAAAACGCCAAATCGTGACCCAACGAACTACAGGAGGAATGGGAACGACTGCAAGTGACGGAGACAGCCAGCCGTCCTAATGGTGAGAATAGCCAGCACATGTGACAGAGGACACTGTACACACATTGTTCCGGGGACCCATTCCCACAGAAATCTGCATTTTATACAATATACCCTGCCAAACGTGAACTGCATCCTTCCTAGTCAGTTATGAGAGGGACGCTAGCCCACGTAGTCACAACAGCCGGGAGAGGAGAATGAGCAATTATCCTTAATATAAAGCGCCATTATATCCCCAGGACCACTGGGCCACATTGTTCTCCCCCCCAGACAATTCCAAGTGACCTCCTTCACCCTCTGCTGATGGGGCAACGCGCCAACCATGAAGAGCACTGCCGTGTAAGCACAGCTAAAAAAAGAGACAACTGAGGAACACGGAGGCTCAGACCTGATCACAAACCCTAACGGGACAGGTATATAGTGGCAATAACCCCGATCTACCTGGTCTGCAGGCAACATAAAACCACAGCAGTGACACCAGGAACAAACGCAGAGCGGTAGGGGACATCTAAAGGGGAAGCAGTCAGGTACCATAAACTGACACCAGCATGCAAAGCCTCAAGATAATAACCTTTCCCATGGAGACTCTGTTGATGAAGAGTCAAGTTATAAGCTCTTAGACTCTTAGGTTGTCAGAAGCAAATTTACCTTAACTAGTTAGGGGGTGGGGAGAAGCTTCATCTAGTCGTGCAGTCATTGTACTTATTCACACTATGCGGCACGATAGATGTCCCTCACTGTCCGACTTCAGCCTGATAACCTGTCGGCTTCACACGGTGCGATTTACTGCAATGACTTCACGGTTATGTGACTGCTGAGGCCAATCAGCAGCCTAAGAAAAAAGGGACACTGCCTATTACAGCGGGCGAGAACCTCCAGCAAAAGATGACAGCAGAGCAGCAGGACCGCGCAAAGGCACCAGAGTACCGGGAACAGGCGAGTACCAGGAACAGGCGAGTAGGGGCCCCCCCACTTCCAGACCACCTGTTGACTATTTATGTCCACTCTTATCCCTGCTAAGACACATGTCCCTGCAGTGTTAGGGCCCATTCACACGGAGTAAACGCGCGCGTATTTTGGCAACACGTGTAAACGTGTATTTCAACGTCTATTTTTTACACGTGTAAAAAAATGTCATTGCAGTTAATGGGGGGAGTCTTTTTACACGTGTATTTTTTTACACGTTTATTTTGCCAAAATAAACGCCCGTTTACTCTGTGTGAACAGGCCCTTAAGCAGCTGCAGAAGCGAGGAGCTAGCTGTTACTACAGCCTGAACTTATATAGAGAAGATTGGGATAGTTTACTACCATCCCTGCCTTCCTAACTGCTGTATACACACCACTCAATGGGCATCGTGTATACAGCTATGGGAACCACATCATCTCTACAAGAAAAATCTTTAAAAAAAAAAAAAAAATATCTGTAAAAAATAAAATTATATATTGTATATTAATAATAATCCAACCCTCCCCCCAAAAGCACTACCACACAAATGTCACAGGCTTTAGCCCTGTGCTATAAGAAAAAATCATCACCCAAAACCAAGAGACGCAACATTTTTCCAAATAGCCCAAATGTTATAGAACACCAAACTGCACATGTGGAAAAAAACAAAACAATACAAACCCAACCTTCCCCCCAAAAAATGTGTCCAGTCCTGAACTGGTTAAAGTGGTTACAATCCTCAAACATGAGCATCACTATCAAAAAAAACCTGGCAATATCCAGCAATGACTAAAACCAAATAATCCAGGCCTGGGTGGATTGTGTTACGCGGTTATGTGAGTTTTATGAGCTGGGAATATAATTTTGAACTGGATTAGAACTTGTCTGACAACTCCAGGATGAAACGGGATATTCACTTGTGAGACGCGATATACAATTATAGTGTTAACACTGAGGAAACCAACCCGATTTATAATAGAAGGAACAATAAGAAGATTTCTTATTATGTAAACACGTGATGCGTGCCAATTCCGATCCCTAACGCAGTGTGACATTCATCGGTAGGATATACTTGTTATTTGTCTTAAGGGCTTGACCAGTTTACATTACTGTTTAACGCTCCTTTTGCGTGGTAAAGCCAGTCTATTCTCCAATATGCCATCCGTACTACGGCCCGAAACTCATAATACATCAACTTCTTCCAGACAGTCCTAGAACTATTACACATGGAGCAGGTATAGCCATAGGAATGAATGGGAGCAGGTGAACAGCAAGGGGTTAAGCGCCGGCCGCTCCCATCCATTCCTATGGGGCAAGGTATTCGAAACTGCAGTTTATTTGCTCATCTCTATTGTCAACCATTTAGCTGACAATACAATTCATGCCAGCTTTAATAGTGTGCACAATTCATTATAGGAGCATATACAGTGCTCCCTAAATACATATATAAACACGTATCCCATTGGGCATTAACATAGGAGTGTGTCTAAAGACATCTGACATCCAGTAATGAGTCCGCAGCAATGAGTCATTTATTATATAACCTGAAACCTACAATTGCAAGAATCTGATCCCATATGGACCCTCTTAGCTCAGGGTTTATAGGAAGTGATGGCTCCGGCTTCCCATAAACCTTCTTTCATGTCTACCAGATAAGTGCACAAGCCGGCCAGCAGAGACATAATGTGACGACATGTAATGATAAGTATACGCCAGCAAACAAGCCTGACTTACCAGTTTGATATGTCCTTGTGAGCTACCAAGTTCTGTAAGAAAGCCTGCAGACCCAACTGTCTCTCCTCAAGGAAATCATAGTCATAATTGTCCTTAAACCAGCGCTTGGGTGGAAGGGCGAGGCGGAAACCGGGGAACATTTCTTTCAGCTGTCAAGGATTTAATGGTAGATGTTTAATAGAGGATATTTTGTAAAGAACAAAGTCACATGTGAAAATTTTGCTTTCTTAGCTCTCATACACACTTGGGTTTTCTGGTTAGTATTTTTCATCAGTATTTGTAATCCAAAGACAGGAATGGCAAATAAAACTAGAAAAAGTCTAATAATATCTGGACCCTAACCTCAAGCTCAGATTCTAGGATTGCAAGTCATGATCCTATGACCGACCGGCCATAGTAGGGCATACTATACTATCCTTACATAGTGCAGCATAGTACATAGCCGGCAGCCAGATAGAGCGTACCTTATCATTAAGCCTTGAGAAATCGGTGTACCTCCGGAATACCACCCAGCTTTCCTCCGGGCTTCTTCTAACCAGAATCTTGTATACCTGTCAGTATGAAAAGAGATAGAAATAAGCAAAGTCACCATAATATGCTGTTCTGTCTGTAGACAAAGAGAAATCCATATACTGTACTATCCCGACCAATTACCGCAGTGTTCATTCATTCCAGGGTTATACTCTGGGAAATCACCAGGAAGCACCAGTGTTTAATCCACAAGGTCAATCCAGACTGAAGAACAACCTGCCTGCGATCCTCAAATACAATGCAGATTAATGGGTTTTAACAGCCACATAAAAAAAAAAAAAAATCAGCCTATGAATATAATGCTAGGTTCACACCTGCACAGTAGGGTTCAATGTTCTGGTCCGGCAGAGGACCACAACAACGAACAGACTTCTAAAACGACAAATGCATACAGAGCCCGACAGACCACATTGACTATAATTGGGTCCATTGGAGCTCGCAGAAATTTTTCATCCGGTGATTTCAGGCTGACACGGCGAAGGAGTCTATGGCAATTCTGATACAGTATCCTTAGTGGGTGTGCACAGTATAACAGTTTTCGCACTGAAGTGAAAGGTCAGAATATAATATTACCATACCCTCTATAGAGTGTATGACCCTGCTCACACGGTGTAACTTGCTGCTGTTACTAGTGTATTGCAGTCTATGAGTAAACTGCTATATGCCTATTGAGGACGGCCACAGGCAAGCCTCAACAGGCATAAATTTGAGAAAGGCCTGGGAGCTCTCAGGCTGTCATGATGACAGGACGGCTCTGGAGATCTCACCATGAGAAAGCTGCAGCAGAAGACCCACAAGGAGGCAGAGGGGTCAACACAGGTAGGCCCTTTTATTAGTTTGGGAGTCATGCTAAAGTGTTAATACCCATGATCGAAGCAGTCTCCTATTACAGGCATTACTGCGGAGTCTCCGCTGTCTAATACAGCGCAGACCCGGTGGCTATTGAGGCTGCTCAGCACCATAGGTTAACACCTGACTTCCAAAGATGCTGGGAAATGGTTAGAGAGTCTGTCAGCAGTGAATCAGTTATAGACGTAAACTAAGTACCTTGTAGGGGTGATTTTACAGTTTCCAAATATGCCCCTGTTATTCAGCTTTGGAGCCCCATTTCCACAGCTTTATTTATACACAATTTCTTATTTAGCCCAAGAAAACAGAGCAGATACTGAAGCCCGGGCAAGTGGTGTCCTCCAACATCACACACGCCTTAGGATAATGGTCAGGAACAAGTACATAGCAACAGAGAGCTCCGTCAACAGTCTATAAAACTCGAATAACTTCCTATAAATCCCTCACTACCACATGTGTCTATACAACAGAGAAATCATACAGTAATACCCAATGGGGAAGTAGATGCTCCACACTATACAAATAGAAGATAATAACTATAAAAGTAAGACTAACTTATGACCAAGAACATCTGACTGGACCATTGTAGCCTACAAACACAAAGACTACTTTGTAGCATCAACTACCATATCAGTTATATGAAGAAGCTAGAACTTCCCTTACTAGCACTGGAAATCTCATTTCTTCCTCCCTAAATGCAGAAATACTTATAGTTAACATGTCACAAACGCTTCTGCCCTAGGCCTTCTGGAGTTGCTCATGCTGGGCGGGAATTGGCTGTCAGTGGGGTGTGTGCTCTGAGGATGGTTGAGTATTTCTAGGTTAGGTTATGATTAGATATATTTTTTTTTTACTCTGCTTAAAGCCTTATTCACACGTCAGTGTTTTTATTAAAGTCATTTGCATCAGGGTTTGGAAGCCAAAACCATATCACACAGGAGTTAGGCAACATGTACATGACTGAGCATGTACCCAGGCCGTGACTCATTGGCACATGGATGACCAAACCGGTCCTGAGTTTTACTCCTGGCTCCATACACGGGACCGTGAAAATACATGGTTGTGTGTACAGGGTCATAGACATGAATAGGTCAGTGTGCTAGCTGTGAAAAACACAGCTAGATCACCGACAGTGTACACTGACTGGAACCGACTACACACTTTCAATGGCCGTCCACGCAAACACGGGGAGAACATACAAACTCCTTGCAGATGTTCCTGGCACGATTCGAACCCAGGACTCCAGCGCTGCAAGGCAGCAATGCTAACCACTGAGCCACCATGTTGCCCCAGACAATGGGATCTTTTGGGCTCTATTGGCATCTATTATTTTAAACATGCGAACCTCCATTACCACCATCCATCGTTCTATTCCTATAAAGGAACAGAACATCTAAACCCAGGGCCGATGTGAAGGTAGCATTAGTCTAACCAAGAGTGCATGTGTCCTCAAGGGAGAGGGAATAAGATGCTATCAAACATGGTTGATCTCCCTAGAGAACATAGGATTAGAGATATTTAAAGGTTCTCCATGTCCTCTGTTCTTTGCATCTGTCGTCAGAGAAATGTTGGGACACTCCAATACACATTAGATAGTTGATCAGTCTCACCAATCTCAGCTAAGGTGTATGCCCACATAGTATGCAATCGTAATACTAGGGTATACTTACTGTAAACTTTGCCCGCTCCTCCATCACTTCATATCCTAATATGGTTGGTGTAGAAGGCCTCTCCTCCAGCTCCACCGAGTTAGGAATATGTTCATGCGGTCCTGGGCGCGAGCTGTACTCTACAGAGGAGTCAAATTTAGTCCTTACAAGGGGGCTACTGCACACCGAGGACGTACAGCTCAGCTGGTCGGGGGCACTAAGCTTCTTGCGGCTTTGTGGGTTTCCATCTTCTGGTGGCTCTTTTGAGGAGGTGGAACTTGTTGAGCTGCTTCCAAGGGATGAGCTTCTTTGGCTTCTAGTCGTGATGGTGCTTGAAGATGGATTTCCTATTGGCACAGGGACATATGGGGTCGCCATCTTCTCTCCACTTTAATAGCGCTGCCAAAAAACTCCACCGACTCAACCAACCATAATGATCCTCCAGATAAGCGGCATCTATTAAAATCATTAAAAAAAATCATCAAAAGACAACATTGGCAGAAATTAAAGGAACTAATAGAAAGCAGACTCCCCGTACAAAGCCTCTATTCACACACACACACACAACAGGACGACGGGGATTTCTGCTGACTGTTTCGGCCGTCTCCCTCTCACCTGACTGGAAACAACAATAATGTATATTACTCTCAGACCTGGCGGCGCAGTCCTGCACACAAAGCCTTGTACCGGAAAACGAAGGAACAAAAATCAATCTGATGAGAAAAAGGAGATGAAGACGACATCATAAGTGGCGCTGGAAATCCACGTCCAAAGACAGTCACAAAAAACTCAGACCTGCTTGAGGGAAAATAAACCATGCAGAATAGAAGACGGTATCACACAGCAGAACTTAAGAAACTAGGCCTGACTTAGTAGCCCAAACCTGACTCAATTGACATGCCAAATGCAATACAGATAAGCCTTGTTTGTATCAATAAATCAGGTTTTGCAGTCTGAACTTGTCTGTGTAAAACCGCTCTAAGGATAGGGCCACATCTGCATTGGGAGTCATCATGGAGTACAGATTCAGTCAGAAATGCCTCCAAAATAACAGACCCCAGGCCAGTGTAGTCAATGGCATCTGTTGGGCTCCGATGGTGTACGTCATTTAATGGATCTGTGTTTCTATGATGGATGTGAATCCAGCCCCAAATATTCAGGAGTCTTCAAAGTAACAGACAAATCGTGCACATTGTAGCTAAACCATCATGTAGCCCTAAAGCTAGGCTTGTAGGGTCCATCCAAAAACCGCTGGACAAAAAAGTCCCACAAGTGCAACTTTATGCGCGACACGTTCAGTAAGAAAAACAAAACAAACAAACAAAAAAAAAACCCACAACAACAGACAGACAGACAGACCCCAATATAGTCAATGGGGATAGTGGGTTTTCATAAGAGTCTGCTTTTCTGTTCCTCAGCTGGACCTGACGTAAGCATTAACCCATACATCCCAGGCGTCACATCTGCAGACGACAAGAGGAAACTCTACTGGGAGAAGAAGAGACCACGGTGTAGATCGCTGCCCAATACGTGTCCAGCTGCCACCAAACAAGAGGAAGATGAGACTCCAAAGACTATTAACCCCCCCCCCCCCCACAGGTCCCAAACAAAAATAACCAGACCCCAAGGACGGATGGGGACACACACACACACACACACACACACACACACACACACACACACACACACACACACACACACACACCTTCTTTGCTTTGGCAATACCAATTGTATTTTTTTCGGTTATGCTAATAAAGCCCCTTATTATCTTGTAACCTCACATAAGCTTGATAATTGGGATCTCTCCATGTGGCCCTCAGCTGTTTACACACATCACACACAGACAGTAGGAATCCCACCAGGGGACTTCCATTTATGTCATGAGTTGGAAAACCTTATCTGAACAAGTATCTGGACCAAAAGGGACGTCTAGAAGTAACAACGCCTATCAGATCCTCTATAGGTATGACCAGCCGTATATACAGTAGTTTTACACCCATTTACCTTTGCCACAACTTATCCAATGGGTCTTTCTGCTTAACTGGCCATGCCATGCGTCTCCCCCTCCCCCCTTATTAGGACCAATAAAGTTTGTTGGGCAGAGGTCTCCAAACTGTCTCCAGACTTGTAAAACTACAACTCACTAACATGAAGGTTCACAACAGCTGAATCTACAAGTAAAGCTTCATGTACATGACTGTGTGCTCTCTGTATATAATGGACAGTGCACTGACCCCTTCACTTCTATAGCCCCATACACATGACCGTGTGCTCTCTGTGTATATAATGGACAGCGCACTGACCCCTTCATTTCTATGGCCCCATACACATGGCCGTGTATTATCAGGGTTCTGTGAGTTCAGATGCAAAACTCTGGGTCTGGTCCTATTTCTGTCCAGTCTCATTAATAGAAGTGTATGGATCTGTGCCGGACACGGACAGAACACGGACACCATCCATGTACCATCCATCCTTGTCCATGCATATACATTCATGTGTATGTAACCTAGAGACCATTGTACTGGGCTAAGTTCACACTGTGTTTGTATGCAGGACAGCCCCTGATGTATTAGGCGACCAGGTTTATAGGTGACCACTTGGCAAACAAAAGCCAAGGAAAAGGATTCTTTGACCTCAGTCTGCCTGGTAAGTATCACATACTACATGGGGGAAGGGGGTGGGCTTGGACTATTGGAATAGTGGAGTTGATTTTGAAATTCTACCCAGCTTAGCCCAGAGGTAAATACTGTATATTACATGATGGCAGAGTGCTGCTCTAGTCAGGGGTCCCCTAGGGTCAGACACCATCACCTATACGATTGGTAAAAAGTTTAATATATATATATACACACACACACAAATTATTATATATATATATAGCCCAGAGTGCTTTCCTATGGTATCTGTCACTGCCTCTATAGGTCAGGAGCTTTGCAGTGTGAACAGAGCCTTAGACACATTAGTCCACAAACAGTCCCTGTGGTCCTAATACAAGAGCCTGGCAGAGGTTACCGGTTCAGAGCCGCACTGTATAAATATACAGGAGCAGCCGAGCTCATAAACAACCGCACCTACAGTGTGATCAGATAGCAGGCGGCCATGTAATAACAGCTCGCACATATCTATACACATCACATGACTGATATCAGACTACTAGCAGGAGTGCAGCGGCCGTGCCCCGGATACAGGGCTGCACTACTGGAGCGCTCACCTGTAGAGCTGCACTAGTGGCCTCCTCCTGTGCTCTCACAGCCCGCGGTCACTCACCAGCAGCAGCAGCAACAGCCCGCTCCTCCGCTCTGCACACTCATACTACACACCAGCCAGACCCCGGCCAGGCACAGGACCTTTGATGATGTCACGGTCATGTGATCCGTCACGTGGAAGGGCGGGGTCAGGTGATGAGAGGAAACAGAAACATGGGCAGGAGGGAAAAAAGTAGCAGAGGAAACTTGGAGGAGTAATGTGTGCACGGTGTGTGCACGTATATGGTGTGTGCACGTATATGGTGTGTGCACGTATATGGTGTGTGCACGTATATGGTGTGTGCACGTATATGGTGTGTGCACGTATATGGTGTGTGCACGTATATGGTGTGTGCACGTATATGGTGTATGTATAATGTACATGCAACAGATCTCTCTGCTTGTCATTGAGTCGATGTATGCGTGCATGTATATGTATGAGCAGATAGATCTGTGTTTGGCATATACATGAGTGTATGTATGTGTGTGATGTACATGTTGCAAATCTCTGTTTACATGATAACAAGTAATGAAAAAAATAATGCAAAAACAAAAAAGGCAGGGGGGACCAATGTGCCTTTAATACATTACATATGGAAAGCTATGAATCATCAGTACAATAATATTGATGGATCAACACAAATAGCCATACAAAGTTTAGAACATAATGACCAAACCCCAGCGCTTTGTCCTCATAAACATAATCGAGACCTTACCATATGATAATGTGTAATGTATTTATCCATCAGTATTATTGTGGCTTAGTCCGTATTCTTTATATAAGTGATTTAGCAGCCATACTTGTGATTTTATACATTCATTCCTCCCATCATGTTTGTCTAACCAGTGTATTGATGATTCATATCTTTCCATATGTAATGTAATGTATTAAAGGCAGCATTGGTCCCCCCCCCCACTTCTTTTGTTTTTTCTTTATTTTTTTTTTTTCATTACTTGTTATCATGTTTTATCATTTTGGATTTTGAGATTCTTCAAATAAATATTGTGTCCATTTTACTGAATGGTGGTTCTGTCTCTTGACATCGTATTTCTGTATTGTTATTGAATGCTCCTATACACTATTTTTTTTACCTGGATGCATATGTGTGTTTTTCCAGATCTCTGTGTTTGTCATATATATACATGTATGTATGTACATGTGTGATGTGCATGGGGCAGATGTTTGTATGTATGTGCCAGTGGTGTCACTATAAGAGTCGCAGCTACAGAGGGTCCAGACACCAAGGGGTCCACAGGTCACCCTCAACACACTAGGGCTGGATAAACTTCTTTAATCTCCTTTCTGATTTCCTTTGGTGGCAGGAAGTCTTTGCACTGGTTGAGAATGGTTATGATACACAGCCTTCCACTGTCAGAAAGGAGAGAGTTAAGCAATTAAAAAAAAATTGGATGGTCAGCAGCATGTAGTCAGGGAGGCATTCTGTGGAAGATGCTGTGGCAGAGGCCTGAATATCTGAGGGGCACCGACTGGATAGGACTGATGTGAAGATTGTGTGTTCAGACATGTTGTGTCTTTATGGGGACCTGGATAGAGAAGGAAAGGAGACTGTAAATGTTGGTAAAATGTATAGATGGGAAGTATCTGGCAGGTGTGAGGTGAAGTTTCAGAGGGGTCCCAAGCCGATCTATTGCTTTGGGACTCTGAGCCTTTAGTTACACCACTGGTATACAATGTACATATAATGTGCAAATTCCATTTCAGAGGAACACAATATATTATATTAGCCTCTGCCCGCGACTTTGTCTGCGTATTGGCGTCGATGATCTGTCTATATTCAGCAAATGGCTGCCATCGATGGTTTGCCTGTTCCGGCATTTCGGCAGCTCTCAAGCTGTCCTGCTGCTGACCTTGTTCCTCACGCCGTGCCTGTGATTGTTTCAGCAGCTCGCTGGGACGCCATATAATGAGCATGTTATTGATGTTGATGATCTGCATGCTCCAGCGTTTTGGCAGCTCTCAAGCTGGCGTGGCACTAAAGTTATTCCTTGCACTGTGCCTGTGATTGTTCTGGTATCTCAGCAGCTCGCTGGGACGCCATATAATGAGTGTGTTTTTGGCATCGATGATCCCCCTCAGCTCCACTTGTGGAGAGCTCTGTGACTTCTGGATCCTTCATAGCTCTTGTTGTTTGCGACAAATTAGATTTTCTTTTTCCCCCCGGCATGTTTAAAATTGGCACACTGCCAATCTGGATTAAAGGTGTTTGCCCATGTCAGTGTCAAGACCTGAGTACTTTGTAAAATTTGTGTGTTTGCTGGTGGTGTGTGGCTGGGGATTTGAACCAGTCTTCTGTGGCTCTCTGGTTGTTTTTTTTGCCACTGAGCTATTTATTTGGGTATTTAGTATCTTCCTTTTGTGTACACTTGAGGTTTTTTTTAATTTGAGCCTCAGGTGTTTGTAATACTCATCAACCTATCGGATTGTTCCGGGGCCTGTATAAGGCATGGGGCTAACTTCAAACTTTGCTGATTTTTGTTGTTACCAATCAGAATTTGTGGTCCAGTTAGGAGGAGTTACTTGGGAATTACACAGTTAAGGAACTGACTTGGAAGTGGTGTGAGTGTTACCTTGAGAGTCTGCTTTTCCCTTTACACTTCTACTCTACCCCTGTCCTACGTAGTCTGGTTGCCTGACACTGTCTTAGTATTAATGAGGTTTTGTTTAGAGTTTCAGGTTTATTTTACTCCTGTCCTGTTAACCCTTTCCCCACTGTTCCTCTCCTCATACTCCTGTTGTGTTTATGTTGTGTTGCGTGTTTGTTTCCTAACACATCATGTCCTAGTTTTCTGTTTGCAGCTGCACCTGTTCTTCGCTAGGGGTGACCACCTTTAGTATCCCTAGCCTCTCTTAGCTCTTTCCCAACCTATCCATTAAGTCTTCGTGTTTAGAGATCTAGAAGTTGTCGGGGCGAAGCTTAGCTTGGGAACAACTGACCAACACCCGTAGGCAGGGCTTAGTCAACTGTTGTAGCACCAGGTAGCGTTTCCTACCCCATCCCCTTAGAGGTGTAGGCTGTATTCAGTGAGCAGATCAAATAATATGCAAATGAATGTACACAATGCCTTGAGGGTTAGCTGAGTGTATACACAGAGAGATAACAGACCTGGCTTTATTACAACCTGAGATAAGTTGCTACAACAGCAGTGTAATATACTATGTGAACATAAATTCATAACAGTTGTGACGCCATGTCATTTACTAGGATAAAAAGCCTATGTTTTAATCGAGGTTACAAACTATCTATGTGCCAAATTTCATTCAAATCCGTTCAGCCATTTTTGAACTATGAACAGGCCGTGTGACCAATGAACATGATGTCACATGGCCTATGAAGCATTGCTGCAACAGCTGATCTGCCAGAGTCCTGGGTGTCAGACTGCTGATCTTCATTTGATGAACCTTTCCTAAGGATAGGTCATCAACTAGTAAAGGCCAGAAAACCCATTTAAGATGAGGCCCACACATTGCAGAAATGCTGCAAAAAAAGAAAAGTAGTGTTTTGCCGTTCCAGCAAGTAAATGAGATTTTGTTTAATCTGATCCACTCATCGTGGAAAAAAAAATGCTGCGTTTTATTCCCCTTTAGAAATATCCGGTTGGGACGATGCAAAAATAAAAAACACACTAGGAAAGCGGCGAAAAACACCAGCATCTTAACTACATTTCTTTCCACAGCGTTTTTCAGCTGCGTTTTGCTATGTGTAGCCTCAGCCTGATGTTTTGTAGCAGCAAACTAAATTGCCGACAGCGGCTTCACTGCGGGCTTAATAAAATAAGAGAAACAATCTTCCCCACTTCTCTGCTGCCCCCCAGGCTGCTCTGGTTGTTTTTTTGTTTTTTTTTTGTAATAAAACACAAAGCTTGTATAATACACTGTAATATGTCTGTACTGCAATGCATTATACGATATACACTAAAAGTGACAGCCTATTAGGTCCTGCCTCCGCCAGGATCGAATAGGTTAAACTTAGTTGAGTAAGGCTGGATTCACATCTGCATTGGAGTCTCCATAGGTGACTCCGCCACAGATTCTGCCTAAAATCTGTTGGAGGTCCTTGCAGATATTCAGCGCTATTTTTGCTGTGTGTGGTCTGTCCTTTATGTATTTCTCTTGCCTATTTGATGCCAACATATTCCGCAGAGCTTTACAGATATTGTCATCAATTACTGTTCCAAATACGGCTTACAAGGACATCTTTTGAAGAGTTTGAGTAAACTAGAGTAGAGGTCCCCAATGACCGGGCCCCGGACCAGTACCATTGAGAGTGATGTCCTGGTGTAGCCCACACCAGCAGATCACTTACCAGGTCAGAAATGCAGCCCCCGGGATCTCTTCTGCCACAAAGGATGAGCGCATCTTCTATTCTAGTCCTAGGACCTTTGCTATGGTGCCACTGAGACCAGAATAGAAAATGCACATATCCTGTGTGGGAGAACAGGATTGGAGAGCAGCATTAGTAGCCATGTAACTATAGCCACAGTATATGGGGTGGGGAGACTATTACCTGTATGAGTGGCAGTCTTAGGGCACTATTAGGCTGGGTTCACACAGGGTTTTTCGGTCCAGAACCTGAGGTGTGGGCTGCCTCAGGTTCCGGTCCAAAATACGGGTAGCTACGACTTGATGCCGATGCAGTGCATTATAGACTATAATGGACTGCGTGTGCTTGACGCGCACTGCCCGCACAAATGATTCGTGTGGGCAGTGCGTAGCAAGCACACGGAGCCCATTATAGTCTATAGGATCCATGTGCTTTGGCAGCACATCGCTTGCAATTGCGATTGTATTCCGTCTGGGGGGTCTCCATGTGGACTCCTTCCGGACAGAATACAAGCGCTAGTGTGAACCAACCCTAAATGTATACAATTGCAAATGTCAGGATATATGATGTATACTGGAATGCAAAAGGAAAATATGAAAAATCCTGACATACAGTATAACAAGTAAATTTGCAACACAAGTATGTGAGTTTTTAAAATTTTTATTTATTTATTTTTGCAAAATATAACACGAGTTACCAACTCAATTCCATATTCCTGTATACATATTAGATGTTGTTGGTCAAATATACTTTCCGTGGCTTCAGTAAGGTGTTAGCAGTAGTGCAGTAGCATTTCCACAGATATGAGGTTACATGTTATTTTTAATGCTTTTTTTCCCCTAAACTTTAAATATTTTTTTATTTGTTTGACATTTTTTTGAAGTTTTTTTTAACTTAATATAGCTGAGCTGTTTAATATGTGTTAATATCTAAATAATAGATGTTTAATATATGTGGTACAGTTGTTAATAGTCCAGCAGGCCCCTATGTCTTTGCTTAAAGAGGACCTTTCACCATTTTGCCCATAGGCAGTTCTATTTACTGCCGGAAAGCTGACAGTGCGCTGAGTTCAGCGTTCCTCCCGGCTCTCACAGTACAGCGCGATTGGCTGTGCTGTGAAGAAGGACGTCTCTGACTGAGTGGCAGAAACTCCCTTCTGACCATAGAAGAGCTACGGTACCGGGACCATAAGCTCTTCACACCGGGCCCAGATCGGGAAAGCTGACAGTGCGCTGAACTCAGTGCACTGTCAGCTTTCCGGCAGTATATAGAACTGCCTATGGGCAAGATGGTGAAAGGTCCTCTTTAAAGATGAACTTTCATGTCATTGGGCACATGCGGTTTTATATACCACTAGAAAGACGAGAGTGCGCTGAATTCAGCACATTGTCTGTTTTCCCCTTATGTGTCCTGGGGGAAGGGATATCTGTTCATTTATCGATAGCTCTTCACTGTCAGAGGGGCGTTCCTGACAGTTTACCTGGGAACGCCCCTCCTGACAATCTGTCCGCAGCGCTATACTGTGAGGGGGCGACGATGACGCTGAGTGGTGAGGAACAGGGTGTTCCTCACTGCTCAGCGTCCCCTCACAGTACAGCGCTGTGGACAGATTGTCAGGAGGGGCGTTCACAATTAAACTGTCAGGAACGCCCTTCTGACAGTGAAGAGCTATCGATAAATGCACATATATCTCTTCCTCTGTGACACATAACGGGAAAGCCGACAGTGCGCTGAATTCAATGCACTGTCGTCTTTCTAGCGGTATATAAAACTGCATGTGCCCAAGGACATGAAAGGCTCTCTTTAAGGTGGTACATACAGCTTTCTAGTATTCTTATAGTTGGGATAGATGCTATTCTCTATTTTCTCTTTTGGATAAGTGCCATTCGGGTTTCTTCAAGGACTTTTGTAGGGTTGACCACTTTCACCTGAAAACACAAAGTAAGATTAGAGATGTACACCTATGATAACCGCATAAAAATAATTCTATTCTTGAAACAGTATTCCAGACTTTTATATGCACAGATGGTCCAGGGACTACCACTGGGAAAACTAGGATCCCATGGGTGCCACATACAGGCATGTAAAGAATGGGGAGGTGGTCATACATGTGTGCTGGTCTCTCCATTCTGTCTTATGAAAGTTATGGAAATGGCTGAGCAATAAAGAGGAGCGAGGTGCACACATGTACTGATACCTCTGCATTCATTCTCCATCTGGACACAGTGGTCAATGGTAGGACCCAAAGATGGGACCTGTATCTAGGAGAAGAGAATTTGTCTCATGTGACTTCTATCTCTGTTGCTTCTCAATGAAAATCTACTATCTCCTTTACATAATCTCTACCTCAGGGATAGGAAGCTTCTTGGTGATTGGCCCTTCAGTGCCTGCAGGATCCTCCAGGGTGCCACACTTGGGGATATCTTTTACCCAAAATCCATTGTAAACTTTGCCTGTGTCCATGTAGTAAAACTTCCCTGGTCCATGCTTCATCCCGTCTTTCCAGGAACCTTCATAGCAATTCTTGTTTGCTGTTAAAAAATATACGGTATTAGGACATGTTCACACAGGTATTTATGTCCTTACAGCTCAGGTTTTATGACGAGCTCATGCTCCAATAATAAACCGTTTTGTCTCTTCCAGGCAAGAAGCACACATGCCCCCTTGTTGGTTCAGTTTTTGAGCCAAAGCCAGAAGTGGATCAAGTAGAAATGTCCAGTAGAAGTGTATACCAAAATCTGGGACAAAAACTGCATGTGTGATTAAAGGTGTATTCCCACGTCGCATACTCACCAGTCTTCACTGCTGTAAAATCTTCTTTCTTCCTGGTTTCTTGCATCATTTGGTGGGCGGGGTTTCACATGCAACCTGCCATTTAGCTCTGCCCCCAAATTAGCATGTAGCTCCGCCCACCCATATTGGACTATGAAGTACAGGCAGCAGCAACTCCATTCTGTGTTACATACAGAGACTGCTTGTCTCTGCCATAATAAACACAATTGAATTAGCTAGCCTGATAACTGGGAGAACAGAAGACGAGTTCAGAAATGAAAGCAGCTCCTCTCCCCTATCTGATAGTAGGACCTAGGTCACATGGTGTAGACACAGGAATAGCTAGAAACACAGGCTCGCTCCTGTGCATTTAGCACCTCCTCCCTTCCCCCTGAGAGCAGCAGATACATCACTTGACTTTTGAGCAGATACGTCAAGGGCTGTGTCAACAATGAACTGAATAAAGTAAGATAGTGGAGAAACAAAGCAGTTTTGCTGAAGCAATGTATTTAGGAAAAGTCTTACAGCCACATTATCAAGCAGTATAGATAGGATCCTTGTGATGGGACAACCCCTTTAAAGTCTTAGACATGAAACTTTTATGAGAGATTTGTAATGAGTTTTTTGAACCAAACATGAATGGATACATAACAGAGTGAAAATATTGTAAGTGAAGAGGGTGCATAAGAATTTGGACAATAATGTTCATACAGTATAACAATATGAATTACCTAAGAGAAGTATCCCTCGTCCACAGTATTTGTCTTTGCTCCATTCTCCTTCATAGAGGTCGCCATTGGCGTAGAGCATCTTGCCCCATCCACTTCTTTTACCGCACTCCCAGCCACCTTCATAGTATTCTTTCTC
This sequence comes from Leptodactylus fuscus, assembly GCF_031893055.1. Taxonomy (NCBI): domain Eukaryota; kingdom Metazoa; phylum Chordata; class Amphibia; order Anura; family Leptodactylidae; genus Leptodactylus; species Leptodactylus fuscus. Next base: position 42,983,777 of record NC_134268.1, on the reverse strand, counting down.
GGAGTAACAGTAAGTTCCATATCCCTGGAAAGGTAAAAACAGCAATGAAAGGAGTTTTCTAGGTCTCTGATATGTGATCTATCCTTAGGGTGTCAGTATAAGATTGGTAGAGGCTTGAGACCCGTCACCCTGATTGAACAGCTTTTTGAAGAGACTGTGTTGTTTGGGGGAGCCTCTGCACTGGTTGCCAAATACAGTGCTGTACTTTATATTGGGGAAGATTCCGGTAACTGCAGCCAGTTACATTACAGGGACAATGAAGTTACATGTTTTTTGTCGTTCATCCAATGTCCGGCATAAACTCTGACGTATTCTCCGGTGCTGACGTCTTTCACGTCATAAGTCCCATAGCCGCTCCTCTTCCCACGTATCCAGTCTCCTCGGTACATGGCATTGGCTTTTTTGTAGACATATTTGCCTTTGCCTGAAATGACAGTTACAAAAAGAAATTTACACGGAAAACCTGAAGAAATATACTGTGATATTGCACAAGAAACGTATCAATAAGTTACAGACAAAAGTCTTAACATGAAGCTCCTTGGGTCTGATGCCAATTCTGTACTAGGTCCCCCCACTATAAGGTATTATTAATAGTACTGGTCTCATTGTGTTTGGAAGAGACATCTAATGGGCCCCATGAGACTCCTGGTACAACTCCATCCTCTGCAACCCCTCAAGTTACACTTCAGGTTACCGACCACCTAGAACTCCTGCACCAAAGATCTTGAGATCTGTAACTTGTTCATCTGCAAGGAACTGAATTATTCCTATTCTGTATGAGGCTAAGGCCCCACGGGACGTCCTGCAGCAATAAAGCGCTGCGGGAAAGACTGCGGCGGGAACGCATCGCGGTTCTTTCTGCAGCGCTTTAAACAGAAAGTTTGCAGAGTTTTTCTCCGCTGAATTTCTGTTAATTATACCTATGGGGCAACCACCAGCGTTTCCATAGGTATAATTGGCATGTTGTGATTTCCTAAACCGCGCTGGTTTTGGAAATCGTGGTGTATCCGCACAGCAGTTTTTACCACAAAGTGGGCATGGGATTCACTAGAATCCCATCCACTTTGCTTGTACTGTAGAATCCCGTGATTTTTCCCGCGGTGTTTCTGTCCCATGGGGCCCCAGCCTTAAAGGGGTTATCCAACCTTTCAAAAATGTGAAAGCAGCAGGTGTGATAATATAACATAAAATCCCCACTTCTATAATTCCCTATCATTCCAGGTCTGGACATCTCCCAGATGCTGCTTACAAGGAGCCTAAAGCAACCTCTGCAGCCAATTCAGTGCCTTTAGTGGTCACATGCTGTACTACCGGCATCACTGCTTTGTAATGGGAGCCATGATGCCAGTAGTGGGGCACGTGGTCACTGAGGCCCTTGACTGGAGTGGTTGGATATTCCCTATGTTATAGATTTAGGAGGACTGTTTTTGCTGTCTAACTGGAATTTCTCCTTTCAGATAACATGTGCTTGCCGCCATTCAGGATCTCATTATACGGTAATAGGTATATGCAGACTTACCATGTTTCAGGTTGTCCATCCACTCCCCTGTGTACTCATCACCATTGACCGAGTATACAGTGCTTCTTAGACCTGATTTATGAGATTTTCGATCTCTCTCCCTCCATAAGGACTCAACGTTCAATGCTTCTATGCAACAGATCGCCATGAAAACACAACTGTTATGTCTTTGGATTCTAAGCAGGGAAGATATGCAAATGTTTCAGGCAACTACCATACCTCCCAACTTTTGAAGAACTGAAAGAGGGGCAAAATGTGCAGCAAATTTAGCCCCACCCACTTTTGTGTTGACTCCGCCCATTCTCATTAATTTTTCATGTGCCCGCACACAGTATAATCCTCCTACAGTCACCCGTAAATTATATGTTCTCCCTCTATCTCTCCCCCAGTTTCATATACACCCTTCATCTGCCCCCAGTTTCATGTCCCCCCTCCATCTCTGCCCCCAGATTCATGTCCCCCATCTCTGCCCCCAGATTCATGTCCCCTCCATCTCTGCCCCCAGATTCATGTCCCCCATCTCTGCCCCAGATTCATGTCCCCTCCATCTCTGCCCCCAGATTCATGTCCCCCCATCTCTGCCCCCAGATTCATGTCCCCCCATCTCTGCCCCCTGTCATGCCGTCCTCTCCTTCATCTGCCCCCAGTTACACGTTCCACCTCCACATTAAACTTACCTTTTCCTCGTTCCCCCACTGCACTCTGCACGCCTCTCTCTCACTGGCGCACAGTTGTAGACGCGATGTGACGTCATCACATCGCGTCTACAAGCCAGTAGCCGGCGGCAGCGGTGAAGCGAGGAGCTGACCTGTGTCAGCTCCTTGCTTCAGCCGCGTATGTGTTCAACTCAGATATGCGTCCTCTGGACGCAGATCTGAGTTGAAATCGGGACATACCTCCCTCCAACCAGGACCGCGGGACATGTCACCGGAATCATGAATGTCTCGCGGAAATCGGGACGGTTGGGAGGTATGCAACTACCAATCACAGCGCAGCTTTCATTTTCAGGAGAGGAGCAGAATAACTAAATGAAAGCTGTGCTGTCATTGGTTGCTATGGGCAACTAAGGCAGTTTTGCTTTTAAAGTTGACACTTTTATGACACTGGTGCCTCTAAATCAAAGTCAAGATGGGTATAAAGTTGGGTGCTCTCTTTGTACTTATGTCATAAGCTGCTGCTCGCTCCCTGGGACCACTGACCGATAGGATTGGTGGTAGTAGTATTAGGGAAAGAGAAACCGAGTAATGTGTGAGCGCTGCTTGTATGGATGTAGGCCAGGGGTGCTCACACTTTTTCAGCGTGTGAGCTACTTTATTAGCTGACCAAGGCAAAAGATCTACTAGGGCGGGGCCGGGGCGGGCCTATGGGCGGAGCGAGCGTGTCTGTGGGTGGGGGGCAGACATGTGGGCGGGGCCAGATGGATCGTGACAGCAGGAGACAGTGACGTTCTGTGGCCTCCCAGGGATTCCCGGTGTCTGCTTCTTCACAGCGCAGGCTGAGAGTTATCTTTGGACACTGGCAGGCTGGGGCTGCGGCAGCCGCACCTGCCAGTGTCCGGAGATGACTCTCAGCCTGCGCTGTGAAGAAGCAGACACCGGGGATCCCTGCATCCCGCGATCGACCCATACATCCTTTGCAATCAACCAGTATATCGCGATCGACGTATTGGGCACCCCTGATGTAGGCAATATGTGTTGGTGAGTAGATTAGTCCCGGTTCACATCTGCGTTCGGGTTTCTGTTTGGGGTCTGCTTGGGGGCTCCCCAAACAGAAATGTAATCCACTTAAAAAAGTGTTTACCCGGGGACCCCATAGACTATAATGGGGTCTGCCTGGTTTCCGCTCGGTTTCTGCCTGAAATGGTTAAGAATTCGAGGAGAAAAATTGTGATTGCAGGACTTTTCTCTTCACATTTCTCATACGGAGAGCCAACTCTGATGTGAACCAATCCTGAATCCAATAAATTCTTTTATTCCTCTGTACATATAAAATAAATAGGCAATGTGTTTCAATACTATACCAGTGTCTTCATCAGGCCTACTAGATAGTAATAACAAAAAACATGTACATGTATGTAAAGGACTTACAATACAATATATTATAATACTCTACAATATAGAATAAACCGAATAAAATAATCATATAATAATGTAATAATCTGAAAATCATTATCATGCTAAAAAACAAGTTCCCCATGGTGGAATAATAAAAATACAATGTGTTCCAAATTATTATGCAAATAATATTTTCTCATATTTTCAAAAATGACATATATGAATTGCAGTCGTTGTAATTTTCCAGTCATCAACTATTAGAGTCCAGTTGAAAGGTTTTTGAACAAACTGCCTATGATAACAGTATATTTTAATAAAAAAAAACAACACAAAATGCCTGTTCTAAATTATTATGCACAGCAGAGTTTTCAACCTTTTTATTTTTGTAAAGAACATAAAAAATGGTCATTTGTGAAATTCTAAGCATTAGCAGGTTATTACAAACTGAAATCAAACAGTTTTCAAGTCTAAACTTTCTTCTAGGTGATGTTACATTTGCACATCGGACCCCTTGTTTGAAAGGAGCTTCTGAACTCTCTTGTCCATTGAATTTGTCAGGTTTTGGATGGTTTCTGCTTCAATTGTTTTGCAGAGCTTTTGCTTAGATGTGAACTGCCTCCCGCCATCATAGACACTCCTTTTGATGATGCTCCAGAGGTTCTCAATGGGGTTGAGGTCAGGGAAGCATGGGGGCCACACCATAAGTTTGTCCCCTTTTATGCCCATAGCAGCCAGAGATGCAGATGTGTTATTTGCAGCATGAGACATTGGTGCGTTATCATGCATGAAAATGATCTTGCTGCGGATTGCACGGTTCTTCTTCTTGAACTATGGCAGGAAGTGCTGTTTGAGAAACTCCACATACATTATGGAGTTCATCTTTACCCCTTCAGGGATCCGAAAGGGGCCATCAATTTCTCTCCCCATGATTCCAGCCCAAAACATTACTCCACCTTCTCCTTGTTGGCGCCGTAGCCGTGTTTGCATGGGGTGTCCATCAACCAGCCATCCTTCACTCCATCCTTCTGGACCATCGAGCGTGGCACGGCACTCATCGGTGAACAAAACAGTTTTGAGGTCAGTCTTCATGTATTGTTTAGCCCACTGGAGCCATTTCTGCTCCTGTGCAGTGGATAGAGGAGGTCGTCAGGATGGCTTACGCACAGCTGCAAACCTATGAAGGACCCTGCATTTTGTTGTTCGGGGGATGTTTGTTGGAGGCACCAGCAGCTTCAAAAAGATGTCTGCTGCTATGACAAGGTATTTTTTCAGCTGCTCTTTTAACCTGACGTAATTGTCTGTTGGAAAGAGTCCTCAATTTTCCCTTATCAGCACGCACACGTGTGTGCTGTGAATCAGCTACATACTTCTTGATTGTGCGATGATCACAATGAATTGTCTTGGCAATGTTGATTGTAGTCCTTCCTTGACCTAAATACTCCACAATTTGCTGCTTCTCAGCAGCCGACACATCCTTTTTCTTTCCCATTTTGGCTGAAAATGTAGGCTGCTTAATAATGTGGGACAGCCTTCTTAAGTAGTCTTGCCTTTAATTGGACACACCTGCCAAACTAATTAGCACAGGCGTCTGCAATTGCTTTCAGTGATATAAAGAGCCCTGACACACATCACCATTAGAGATGAGCGAACACTAAAATGTTCGAGGTTCGAAATTCGATTCGAACAGCCGCTCACTGTTCGAGTGTTCGAATGGGTTTCGAACCCCATTATAGTCTATGGGGAACATAAACTCGTTAAGGGGGAAACCCAAATTCGTGTCTGGAGGGTCACCAAGTCCACTATGACACCCCAGGAAATGATACCAACACCCTGGAATGACACTGGGACAGCAGGGGAAGCATGTCTGGGGGCATAAAAGTCACTTTATTTCATGGAAATCCCTGTCAGTTTGCGATTTTCGCAAGCTAACTTTTCCCCATAGAAATGCATTGGCCAGTGCTGATTGGCCAGAGTACGGAACTCGACCAATCAGCGCTGGCTCTGCTGGAGGAGGCGGAGTCTAAGATAGCTCCACACCAGTCTCCATTCAGGTCCGACCTTAGACTCCGCCTCCTCCGGCAGAGCCAGCGCTGATTGGCCGAAGGCTGGCCAATGCATTCCTATGCGAATGCAGACTTAGCAGTGCTGAGTCAGTTTTGCTCAACTACACATCTGATGCACACTCGGCACTGCTACATCAGATGTAGCAATCTGATGTAGCAGAGCCGAGGGTGCACTAGAACCCCTGTGCAAACTCAGTTCACGCTAATAGAATGCATTGGCCAGCGCTGATTGGCCAATGCATTCTATTAGCCCGATGAAGTAGAGCTGAATGTGTGTGCTAAGCACACACATTCAGCACTGCTTCATCAAGCCAATACAATGCATTAGCCAGTGCTGATTGGCCAGAGTACGGAATTCGGCCAATCAGCGCTGGCCAATGCATTCTATTAGCCCGATGAAGTAGAGCTGAATGTGTGTGCTAAGCACACACATTCAGCACTGCTTCATCAAGCCAATACAATGCATTAGCCAGTGCTGATTGGCCAGAGTACGGAATTCGGCCAATCAGCGCTGGCTCTGCTGGAGGAGGCGGAGTCTAAGGTCGCTCCACACCAGTCTCCATTCAGGTCCGACCTTAGACTCCGCCTCCTCCGGCAGAGCCAGCGCTGATTGGCCGAAGGCTGGCCAATGCATTCCTATGCGAATGCAGACTTAGCAGTGCTGAGTCAGTTTTGCTCAACTACACATCTGATGCACACTCGGCACTGCTACATCAGATGTAGCAATCTGATGTAGCAGAGCCGAGGGTGCACTAGAACCCCTGTGCAAACTCAGTTCACGCTAATAGAATGCATTGGCCAGCGCTGATTGGCCAATGCATTCTATTAGCCCGATGAAGTAGAGCTGAATGTGTGTGCTAAGCACACACATTCAGCACTGCTTCATCAAGCCAATACAATGCATTAGCCAGTGCTGATTGGCCAGAGTACGGAATTCGGCCAATCAGCGCTGGCCAATGCATTCTATTAGCCCGATGAAGTAGAGCTGAATGTGTGTGCTAAGCACACACATTCAGCTCTACTTCATCGGGCTAATAGAATGCATTGGCCAGCGCTGATTGGCCAGAGTACGGAACTCGACCAATCAGCGCTGGCTCTGCTGGAGGAGGCGGAGTCTAAGGTCGGACCTGAATGGAGACTGGTGTGGAGCGATCTTAGACTCCGCCTCCTCCAGCAGAGCCAGCGCTGATTGGCCGAATTCCGTACTCTGGCCAATCAGCACTGGCTAATGCATTGTATTGGCGTGATGAAGCAGTGCTGAATGTGTGTGCTTAGCACACACATTCAGCTCTACTTCATCGGGCTAATAGAATGCATTGGCCAGCGCTGATTGGCCGAATTCCGTACTCTGGCCAATCAGTGCTGGCCAATGCATTCTATTAGCTTGATGAAGCAGAGTGTGCACAAGGGTTCAAGCGCACCCTCGGCTCTGATGTAGGAGAGCCGAGGGTGCACTTGAACCCTTGTGCACCCTCAGCTCTGCTACATCAGAGCCGAGGGTGCGCTTGAACCCTTGTGCACACTCTGCTTCATCAAGCTAATAGAATGCATTGGCCAGCGCTGATTGGCCAATGTATTCTATTAGCCTGATGAAGTAGAGCTGAATGTGTGTGCTAAGCACACACATTCAGCTCTACTTCATCGGGCTAATAGAATGCATTGGCCAGCGCTGATTGGCCAGAGTACGGAACTCGACCAATCAGCGCTGGCTCTGCTGGAGGAGGCGGAGTCTAAGATCGCTCCACACCAGTCTCCATTCAGGTCCGACCTTAGACTCCGCCTCCTCCAGCAGAGCCAGCGCTGATTGGCCGAATTCCGTACTCTGGCCAATCAGCACTGGCTAATGCATTGTATTGGCTTGATGAAGCAGTGCTGAATGTGTGTGCTTAGCACACACATTCAGCTCTACTTCATCGGGCTAATAGAATGCATTGGCCAATCAGCGCTGGCCAATGCATTCTATTAGCGTGAACTGAGTTTGCACAGGGGTTCTAGTGCACCCTCGGCTCTGCTACATCAGATTGCTACATCTGATGTAGCAGTGCCGAGTGTGCATCAGATGTGTAGTTGAGCAAAACTGACTCAGCACTGCTAAGTCTCTGCATTCGCATAGGAATGCATTGGCCAGCCTTCGGCCAATCAGCGCTGGCTCTGCCGGAGGAGGCGGAGTCTAAGGTCGGACCTGAATGGAGACTGGTGTGGAGCGATCTTAGACTCCGCCTCCTCCAGCAGAGCCAGCGCTGATTGGTCGAGTTCCGTACTCTGGCCAATCAGCGCTGGCCAATGCATTCTATTAGCCCGATGAAGTAGAGCTGAATGTGTGTGCTTAGCACACACATTCAGCTCTACTTCATCAGGCTAATAGAATACATTGGCCAATCAGCGCTGGCCAATGCATTCTATTAGCTTGATGAAGCAGAGTGTGCACAAGGGTTCAAGCGCACCCTCGGCTCTGATGTAGCAGAGCTGAGGGTGCACAAGGGTTCAAGTGCACCCTCGGCTCTCCTACATCAGAGCCGAGGGTGCGCTTGAACCCTTGTGCAGCCTCGGCTCTGCTACATCAGAGCCGAGGGTGCGCTTGAACCCTTGTGCACACTCTGCTTCATCAAGCTAATAGAATGCATTGGCCAGCACTGATTGGCCAGAGTACGGAATTCGGCCAATCAGCGCTGGCCAATGCATCCCTATGGGAAAAAGTTTATCTCACAAAAATCACAATTACACACCCGATAGAGCCCCAAAAAGTTATTTTTAATAACATTCCCCCCTAAATAAAGGTTATCCCTAGCTATCCCTGCCTGTACAGCTATCCCTGTCTCATAGTCACAAAGTTCACATTCTCATATGACCCGGATTTGAAATCCACTATTCGTCTAAAATGGAGGTCACCTGATTTCGGCAGCCAATGACTTTTTCCAATTTTTTTCAATGCCCCCAGTGTCGTAGTTCCTGTCCCACCTCCCCTGCGCTGTTATTGGTGCAAAAAAGGCGCCAGGGAAGGTGGGAGGGGAATCGAATTTTGGCGCACTTTACCACGTGGTGTTCGATTCGATTCGAACATGGCGAACACCCTGATATCCGATCGAACATGTGTTCGATAGAACACTGTTCGCTCATCTCTAATCACCATCAATGAGTTTAACTGACAAACAAAAAAATTCTTAACTTATCACACCTAAACACTTTTTGCATAATAATGTGGAACACAGTGTAGATGAATGAAAGCAAAAATAGAAATGTATAATAAGTAATGTTGAAAGGTAAGCCAACAGGATAATGGTCTTAAAAATAAGGATAACATTTAGGGTGGCAAAAATATATCTGATATAGAACAATATGTACACAGAAATATGTGTAATATATAGATCTGTGTACTATATAAATTCCGTAAATCCAAAGGATGAAATTGCCAAGATAGTTGTAGATGTAATATTATAGTACAAGGATGGTAAGTTAAGAACTTTCCACCAAATCAATGGATGGATCTCCTGCAACCTCCTTACTAGTAGTCACCGCACTGAGGTGACCTCACAATGCAGTGAATATTAATGAGCCGGCAGATGGGTAAAAGTGATGATTCACCAGGTAACTGGGTCTGAAAATCAGGAAACTCAGGTGAGCGACATGTCTGTGAAACAGAGACAGACT